>NC_139971.1:26685487-26857987 GCF_963993115.1 Abramis brama
ACATATTCAAATATGTCTAAACTATCTAGGAGAAAAAACATGGGCTCTTTTTTTATTTATTAAAGCCCAGCACAATATATTCTTCTTTTATAATGTGTGTTTGCATTTGCGGTTGTGTGTGTGATTATTACAGACTCCATTCCTGACACAGTCCAACCCACCAGTCCCACCGTATCAACAATCTCGGACCTGGATATGATGAATGACCAGCCAAACCGTGGAGATGAAATAGCATTAAGTTCAAGATACCACAGTGAATCAGACTTGCGTTTAGGCCAACTGGAGAACAACCTGCATAGCATCAAGACCTTGCTGGACATGCTAAAGAAACAGGTACATTGAGAATGTATTGTGTCTGCACTTAGAAGGTGTGCAGGTGTGCTTTTTTAGACAAAAAAGGACTAAGAAGTACCATAGTACTATCATTGTTATTTTGTGCCTGTACTATGACCATGACCATACCATGGTTTTGAATAAAGGATATGTACCATGATAGTACTGTGGTATATTTATTTATTAATTCATAGTATATATATATAAATAAATAAAGGTAGTGTTGTTATCGTTTACTAAAACTATTACATTTAATTAAAATAAATCTGAAATAAAATTTGATTAAATATTTAAATTAAAATGTTAAAATGCTGCCTTGCCTTAGCAACTAACTGAAATAAGTACTTAAATTAACTGAAATTAAACAAAAATGGAAATAAAATAAATGAAAACTATGTCGAGAAAAACTAATACTAATAAAAATTACAAAAGCACACAACAAAATGGCTAAAGATTTTACTAAAATTATGTAAACTGAAAATATAAAAATAAAAGCGAATTAAAAATATTAATAACAAAACTATAATAATATATATATATACAGTGGGGAGAACAAGTATTTGATACACTGCCGATTTTGCAAGTTTTCTCCACTCATTACCTGTATTAACTGCACCTGTTTGAACTCGTTACCTGTATAAAAGACACCTGTCCACACACTCAATCAAACAGACTCCAACCTCGCCACAATGGCCAAGACCAGAGCTGTGTAAGGACATCAGGGATAAAATTGTAGACCTGCACAAGGCTGGGATGGGCTACAGGACAACAGTCAAGCAGCTTGGTGAGAAGGCAACAACTGTTGGCGCAATTATTAGAAAATGGAAGAAGTTCAAGATGACGGTCAATCTCCCTCGGTCTGGGGCACCAGCAAGATCTCACCTCGTGGGGCATCAATGATCATGAGGAAGGTGAGGGATCAGCCCAGAACTACACGGCAGGACCTGGTCAATGACCTGAAGAGAGCTGGGACCACAGTCTCAAAGAAAACCATTAGTAACACACTACGCCGTCATGGATTAAAATCCTGCAGCGCACGCAAGGTCCCCCTGCTCAAGCCAGCGCATGTCCAGGCCCGTCTGAAGTTTGCCAATGACCATCTGGATGATCCAGAGGAGGAATGGGAGAAGGTCATGTGGTCTGATGAGACAAACATAGAGCTTTTTAGTCTAAACTCCACTCGCCGTGTTTGGAGGAAGAAGAAGGATGAGTACAACTGTAATGATAAACAGGACGGAAGCAATAGCAAGTGCAATGATGTTTATTAACAATGGTTCACTCAGGAAACTCAGAATAGTCAGATGCATATATACAGAACTCAGCGTAGACAGGCAGTCACTCCGAGAGAGAGGGTCAGACCAGGAACACAGACAGCAGGAGAGCGTGACGCAGGGACTGAGACGGACGATCCTAAGGTGACTGAAGATGATGACGGTGAACCAGAGGTAAGAACGGGAGTGAAGCAATCCGGTATCCGAAAAACAGGAACAGGCACGAACACGGGAAGCTTCAACAACGATCTGACAAACGAGACGAAAGACAGGGCATTAAATAGGCTGGTGAGATGACATTCAGCTGCCGCTGATCACTGATAATCAGCGGTAACGCCCACATAAAACAATCAGCGTAACGAGACACCACACACACAAACACACAAGACTAGAATGAGACAGTGGATCTACCAACCGTGACAACAACCCCAAGAACACCATCCCAACCGTGAAGCATGGAGGTGGAAACATCATTCTTTGGGGATGCTTTTCTACAAAGGGGACAGGACGACTGCACCGTATTGAGGGGAGGATGGATGAGGCCATGTATCACGAGATCTTGGCCAACAACCTCCTTCCCTCAGTAAGAGCATTGAAGATGGGTCGTGGCTGGGTCTTCCAGCATGACAACGACCCGAAACACACAGCCAGGGCAACTAAGGAGTGGCTCCGTAAGAAGCATCTCAAGGTCCTGGAGTGGCCTAGCCAGTCTCCAGACCTGAACCCAATAGAAAATCTTTGGAGGGAGCTGAAAGTCTGTATTGCCCAGCAACAGCCCCGAAACCTGAAGGATCTGGAGAAGGTCTGTGTGGAGGAGTGGGCCAAAATCCCTGCTGCAGTGTGTGCAAACCTGGTCAAGAACTACAGGAAACGTATGATCTCTGTAATTGCAAACAAAGGTTTCTATGCCAAATATTAAGTTCTGCTTTTCTGATGTATCAAATACTAATGTCATGCAATAAAATGCAAATTAATTACTTAAAAATCATACAATGTGATTTTCTGGATTTTTGGATTTTTAGATTCCGTCACTCATAGTTGAAGAGTACCTATGATAAAAATTACAGACTTCTACATGCTTTGTAAATGGGAAAACCTGCAAAATCGGCAGTGTATCAAATACTTGTTCTCCCCACTGTATATATATAATACTGAAATAGCGCTGTATCAAACTGCGTCTGATACCATCATTTTACCATGACACAACCAAGTGATATTATACACACAATTTCTTTTCAATCAATTTTCTGTGTATGTAGAACACTGACCTGCAGACAAAGGTTGAGTACTTGGAAACGTGTGAATGTACCAAAAAACTCACACGAAAGTGCGTTTATGAAGGACGTCAGGTGGATGAGGGACATCGCTGGTCTCCTGACAGCCGCACCGTCTGTTCCTGCACCAATGGCCACATTCAATGTGACCGTTTAAGTGGTGAGTAATCTAACATCCATTAAATCACCATTACGAATCAAAACACAAAATAATTCATTATGTCATATGCATTAACCATCTAATCTGCGTTAATCAGCAAGCCAATAATCAAACCGTAGAGCAGAGAAATTTACATGAAAACCACAAATTAACATAATGAACCACAAACTATAACTTCTATCTCAGTTTGTTTATTCTTCAAGTAGAGTGGTTTTCCCTAAAGTCCTGTAATCACTTAGAAAGGGGGGTGTGAGTGTTTTTTGTTTATGCATCTACAGTATTTGTAATGACAGTGGTTCAAAACTTATTTGCACTGCTGCACCCTTGTAAAACTAATATACAGTACAAATATCAAATCAACATATTCTGTTTTGCTTTTATGGTCTGTTGTAGGACAGTTTTTGACATTTTCATTTTTGACACAGACAGGTGTGATAATTTACTCACAGAGTGTGTTTACTTATCACACATGCTATGTGCAGATTTATTTTCCCTCTCTCTTCTATATTTCTTTCCTGTTCTCGCTCTGTCAAACTGGATCTGAACGTTCAGACGGTGTGAACTAGTTTACAGAATCCAACAGCTTCATCTCTTTCTCTTCCTTTTCTCTCTCTTGTTTACTGAAAGTGTGATCATCCTTAAAGTTAATGGTAATATCATTTTTATAACACCCATATTTATAAATACATTGTAAATTGCTGTGGCTTATAGGCCTAATAATAATGATAATGATAATTATATATATTTGATATGCGTATATCATTAATATTGTCATGGTCACCAGTTAGAGTGCCCTGCATATCCAGACCATTGTCATTCTGTCCTGGACTACACATCCCATAACTCTCTGCCTGGACTCATCATGCTTTGTTTTCAGCTGTTGATCATTAGCTTGTTAATTCACCCTATATAAGCCATTTTCACCCTATATAAGCTGTTTCTCAAGTCCAAGAACGCAAAGAACAAACTTGCTTTCTCTTTGAGACCGGTCTTGCCAGGCGGCCTTGAAAGAACGAACTCGGAAGGACGCAAGAGAACACAGAACGCATCTTTATGAGAATTGAGATGTGCTGCGATCTTGCTGCTTAACTGACCATCTCGGCAAATAGCGATTCATGACCAAAGCGCAATAAATACAACACAACATCACAAACAAATGTCACAACCTATTAAACATTTCTTTCATATTATTATAGACATTGTTTTCATAGTTTATATCTTTTTTATTTTACCGTGTGTATTTATGAGTAGCCTATGTGTTACCTATGTTTTGTCAATGTTAAGATTCTTTTTTAATATGCCAATAAAAATACTGCCGCTTTCTTAAGGTCTTTATCACTTTATTAAAATGAAGCAAAAGAGACCGACAAATGTAAACTTTCACGAGCTGTCACGTATTTCGAGCTTGCAACGGGAATCTCTTAAGTGAGAACGAGAAGTTTAAAGCTTACAGCCTTCCGTACGTCGACTGCCCGCAGCGTCTTCTAGGATTTTTAACGGTTCGATTCTCTCAAGTCTGCATTTGATGCATCCTCGATATCAAGGACACATCCGGGCACTTCATGCGTCCTCTGTACTTGCGTTCTTAAGTATTGGAATTGAACTTCGACGGTTGATGATGATGACGTAGTACGAGAACACAAGATCACTGAAGAACACATATTGAGAAACAGCCCATGAGTCACTCAGTCACTCTTTGCGAAGTCTTGTATGTTTAATGTTCCACTGCAATTCTGAGCCCTTGTATCCTGGTTCCCCGTGTTAAGGTTTTGATTTCTGCCCGTCCTTGGATTTCCCTGTTTGCCTGTGTTCTTGTGCCCTGTTACTGTTTGGATTATCCTTTCAATAAACTACTGCGTTCGGATCCTCAACCCATGTGTCTCAGAGCGGTACGTGCCAGAAGACTTCACCATGAATGGCAGAATGAACCAGGCTTATATAGGCAGGGACTGAGAACCAGCTGAAGACAATCATGAATGATGAGACCGGGCAGTGAGTTATGGGAAATGTAGTCCTTGACTGACTGGAAATAGTCTGGGGTAGAGTGCCCTTTGGGATCAAGGGTACTCCAGCTGGTGATCATGATAAGTAAGATATTAAAAATAATAACAATAATTGTAATAAAATTAATGTCTGTGTGTGTGTGTGTGTGTGTGTGTGTGTGTGTGTATATATATATGGTAACACTTTACAATAAGGTTCATTAGTTAACTACATTAGTTAACATTAACTAATAATGAACTGCACTTATACAGCATTTGTTCATCTTTGTTAATGTTAATTTCAACATTTACTAATACTTTATTAAAATCTTGTTAACATTAGGTAATGCACTGTGAACTAACATGAACAAACAATGAACAGCTTTATTTTCATTAACTAACATTAACAAAGATTAACAAAAACAGTAGTAAATGTATTGCTCATTGTTAGTTCATGTTAGTTAATACATTTACTAATGTTTAATAAAGGAACCTTATTGTAAAGTGTTACCATATATATATATATATATAATGATATTAAAGCATATTTTGCTTTAATCAAAAGAAGAACATCTTGCCATCTGTACAAAGGCATTACATAATCAATATCAGTAATATGCTTATTAGATTAATATAATATTGCATTTTTCTTCTGACTTTACGTCAATAAAGTTTTTCATTTTTCAGAATCCTTAGTTCTGTTTATATACATTTTGAAATTTGATTTTGAATTAAGGAAGTTTGAGTTTGGTCTCAAACTTTTCAACCCCACTTTATATATCATTGAACTCATTGAACTGCTGTTAAAACTCATTTTCAGACATCAGATGTCTGGAGCAGTCTGGAAAGTCTATCATGAATACACACAGACATCTTATAGAGTTCATACTGTAGATAAGATTTGATCTTATGTGGGCAGGAAATATGTGGTTCATTTCAAATGATTATCTCAGGAGGTTTCATAGGGGTTTCGTTCCACCACAACAAACTGTGTGTGTATGTCTCTGATTGGTGAATGCAGAATGCAGCTTTCATGGCAATATCTATAGTAACGGCGATGTCTTCAGCCCAGACGACTGCAACCGGTGTACATGTGAGGTATGAAATCTAAAAGATTTAGTCTTTGATCTTCTTTTAGTCTTTTAAATGTTTTATTTTGCTTCTCCCACACTGGCATCTCTTGTGCCATTTTGATATTGTGTGTGTGTGTGTGTGTGTGTGTGTGTGTGTGTGTGTGTGTGTGTGTGTGTGTGTGTGTGTATGTGTGTGTGTGTTTATAGCATGGAAGAGTAGAATGCGAAATGAATCCATGTTCACCACATTCCTGTGAGGAACCGTCTCTTCCTCAGACACCATGCTACCATGAATATCAAACAAGTACCCACGTTGCATCTCCACATAAAATACCCACACTGTACTTTCATGTGTACCAAAGAATGAGGTTGAACGTGCATTTGCTTCATACATGTGTATTTGTTTTTTCTTCGTGTTAATCTCTAGAATGTACACATGAAGGTGAAATCCATGAGAACGGTGATGTGTTTGTATCGAGATCCAACCCTTGCCTCAAGTGCACCTGCTTTGTGAGTCTACTGTGTGTGTGTGTGCATGTGTTTGTTTATATGATTTATGAGGACACAAATTTGTGAAGACAGTCCTCAATTAAAATGGCTTAAAAAACATACTAAACAATGTGTTATTAAAAATGTAAAAATTAAGAAAGTTTTCTGTGATGGGTAGGGTTAGGAAAAGTGGATAAGTGTTTTTACATTGCTTCAACTCAAAATAAGTTAATTTGTCAAACTTAGTCTTTTTTACAAGTTATACAAGATTCATCAATTTTTTCTTTCCGTTTAATGTAATTTAAGTTGAAACACCCAAGTTGATTGTACTCTGATTGTACACTGAAAAATGTACAGTGTGTGGAATGTCCTCATATTGATAGGCGCACCAGCATGTGTCTGTGTATTTGCTCTCCTTGTGAAGATGAAATATAATTTGAATTTAAAATTGAATTTGAATTAAAAGTAAACTGCACTACAAAACCTGTAAAAAGTATACAGACTTTTAAATACTTTGTATGAGTGTAAACGTTAAAAAAGGTTCAATGGTAAAACTAAAATAGCAAAAGACATTTCAATGATTAAGTTTTGGAGATGCTCCTGCAATAAAAATGGTATGTTAAGTTTTTCAGTGAAATATTTGAATGTAATGGTAGCGGTTCAACATTTAATAAAATTAAAGTTAAAAATATCAATGCTTATATGTAAAACTATTCGCAACATCTGATAAAAGAGTGTATATGCTGTAAATGTTCTTACTGGCTTCAAACAAGAGACTTTAAAAGTTTCTGTTTATAAAAAGTTTCTATAACCAAATGCTATTTTATACCGCAAATATTTCTTGAATTTTGTTATGCATGTTTCAGGGTTATTATATTTAACTAAAACAAAAATTGTTATCTGAAATTAAAATAGATGCCAGCTGCCTAGGCAACATTTCTCATTTGCGTTTAGTTTAATTTGAAGTACTAAAATAAAAATGAAATAAACTAAAACTAATACATAAACATGAATAAAAACTATATGTCAGGTGTGGGTGTTGTAGAGAATGCGGAACAGAATTAAGCCGAGGAATTAATGCGCTATGCATTATGCATGTGTTTATTTGCAGAACAGTCAGGTGTCATGTAATCGCATTGAGTGTCCGCCCACCCCGTGTTCCAACCCCTACATGAGACGTGGGGAGTGTTGCCCTACCTGCTCTGGTACACGCTCACAAGCACTTTTGAGCTCTTTATTTGAGCTCTATCATTTCTCTGTGACTCTAATGGTTCTGGAACCGCTTACACAGAAATTTGCGTGCCTATTATGTCCTTTGCAGCATGTGATGTGGGCGGTCGGCCGTACAACGACTCTTTCAGCACCATCGATGGCTGCCAGATCTGTACATGTCAGGTGCTTCTCTCTCACTTGTTACAAGCATAAAGTATTACATGTTAGTGGATGAAATGACTGTATTGTTTGCTGTGTTTTGTATTTTGCTCATCAGGGTGGGAATCAGGCGTGTGTTGATGTGCAACAGTGTCCTCAGACATGTCAAGATGGTGTGAAGCCACCGTTTGGCTCCTGCTGCAAAGATTGTTCCCGCTGTTACTTTGAGGGGCAAGTTGTCCTAGACGGCGTCTCTCTTCAAGTCAGCCGTGACCCCTGCAAACACTGTGTGTGCAATGTAAGGCTGTGAGATGACAATGTGCATTTCTGTTTCGTCCTTGTTGGGATTCATCAACCACATAGTAACAATTAGACATTAAACGTTAGGATATTGTAATTATTATTTAAAAGAAATGTATATTTTATATTATGAAAGTGCTTGTATTAATGAACTATTTATTTAGAATTTAGTAGACATAACTTTTTGACTGTCTGATACATTTTCCTGCTCTCTTTTACACTTTTTCTCCCTCACAGACTACTTTAAATGTAATGTGCTTATTGATTTACATTATATATTCTTACTTATTATGAAAAGTAATATGGTTAACACTTAATTAGTGTTACTTAAATGTTTTCTGTAAAATGTAGGCCTGTATGTAAGTTTGCAAAAAATAAGTTTAGCATTTTTCGCAAAATTAATGTAAAAATCAAACAAATTGAAACAAGTACTTTATGTTACTTTACTCATTACTTTCGCAAATGTAATTTTGTTATATTTAATGAAATTTGATTACATTACAAGTGTTTATTATTTTTACTGGTTTTTTTTTACTTTAAGTTTTTCTTGTAATTTTTATATTTTATTTCAATCTTTTCAGTTTAATATTTCATATATTTTGTTTTAGTTACCAATAACAGCACTGTACATAACACACGTTACTTGTTATGCATTACCCTTAATGTTGGCCAAAAAGATTACGTATTTCACTTCTAAACACATCTTGCATAGAGTATATATTCTAAAATTCACTACTATATCCTCTACAGTGGTACTTTTGGTCATTTTCTGTGTATTTTTGAAATCAGCATTAATTAAGGAGGTTGTGTGTGTGTGTGTGTGTGTGTTTTTTTTTCATGTAGGCAGGGAATATAGAATGTTACACCCAGTCGTGTCCTACACTTCCTTGTCCTTTGGTGGAGACTGTAGGTGGGCAGTGCTGTCCCAGGTGTCGAAGTAAGTGTGATTTGAGCTTTTTGTACATTTTTGTACATTTTAATGACATGCAACTTGCTCAGACACGCTCATACTCATCAAAAAAGTATTTTGTTTGATATAAAGGTTGTGTCCAGAACAATGTGTGGCACCTGCACGGTTCTCAGTGGAACCATCCTGATGACCCCTGCACGACCTGTACATGCACGGTGGGTCATCACCTGTTATTGATTATATAGCTTGTTTTCTTAATGTATTGCATATCTCATGGGCTATCAGTGTTTTAGTCTCTCTCTCTCTCTCTCTCTCTCTCTAGGAGGGTCAGGCTCAGTGTGAGCGTGAACACTGTCATGTCCCCTGTACAAAACCAGCCTCTGCTCCCCCCGGATCCTGCTGTCCTGTCTGTGACGGTGTGTCCAAACTTTTAAAAATGACTTGTCACTATACTTTTAAATCACTCTAAATCAGAACATTTGAGAGCATGCAATCAAATTGATATATATTGCTTGTCTTATTGTGACTGATTCATTTGTTGACATTTTTCCAAGAAAAAGATGTTTGTTACAATTGAACAATGCCATGATAGGTCTATTAACTACAAACATTTATTGACAGGCTATGGCTGTATTTCTTCAGATAGAAGAAATCTGTCTATTAAATGGCTACTTATACTTCACATGAGTTTGATATATTTACATATATTTCTATACATACATATTTTTCTCACAGGTTGTAATGTGGATGGAAGGGACATCCCGAATGGGATGGATTTTCCGCCAAGATCCCAGTGTGAGGGCAGATGTACATGTGTGGTAAGCTGCATAAGAACTGAGTTGAATAAGAGATATTTCATTTTATTTAATTTTAAAGTGTATACCTTGAATGCAGTGTAAATGACTTCGAATAAAAGCGCCAAATGTTGTAAACTGGTTTGGATTAAATGGTTTTCCAAAAAAAAAAAAAGCATTCTAGCAGAAGATATTTTTCTTTCAGAATGGGAATATTAATTGCGTTCGGGATCCTTGCCCACCGACTCCCTGTTATAATCCAGTGAAGAGACAAGGAGAATGTTGTGAACGGTATTAATAACATTTTTTCTTAACAATTTTGGCTAAAGTAGTAAACGAGGCGGGCATCTTAAAGGAAACACATCTTATTAATCAATTTGTGTTCAGATGTGAGGAGTGCAGATATGAGGATATTGTATACACAGACAGCCAAAGATTCGTATCCAGAGAGGATCCGTGCTTGAATTGTCAATGCTCGGTGAGTGTTTTCACTTTAGGTAAAAGTGTTTACTAAATGTATGAACATTTGAATGTATTTGTATGTGAATGTGTCTATCTTGTGATACAGGGTGGGCAAGTGTCATGTGAATCTACAAGATCTTCATGTCCGCCTCCCAGTTGCACGCACCCAGCAAATTCACACGGCCAGTGCTGCCCTGCTTGTCACAGTAAAGAAGACAAACACAAGCATCTCTTTCCTCCTCTACTTCTCTAACATGCAACATAATATCAAAGTGGTCCTGGCTTCCAAACACATAAGTAAAAAAATTATTTTTACTGTGTTTCAGTGTGTGATTATGAAGGAAGGATTTACGAAAATGGAGAAGAGTTCAGGCCTCCTGGTGGTGGTCCATGCCTTCAGTGTACATGCAAGGTGAAACACACACACACTTACTTAGAGTGAAAAGAGCTATTCTGAATCCAGCTTACACCAATGTTAATCTCTTCAATGAAATTATTGTTGATGGAAATGTTTGATTTTGACAATGTTTTTTCAAAGTAATTAAAGACATAGCCTACTGTTGATAAAATGGTGTTTTTGTTAAATGTTGATACATGCTAAAATTATTATATAAAATGTTTTAAGTATTTGGTTTAATCTTTTTGTGTCAAATAAAATGTTGACTAAAAATTTACTGCAATATTTGGCTAAAATTGATGAATGTGATGACACAATATTGAGTAAATTTAAAGAATATTTATGTCAAAAGACAACAACTATGACTTAAACAAAAAACTTAAACTTATGTTTAAAAAGTAAACACACACACACACACACACACACACACACACACACACACACAAAAAAGTACCATAGAAGTAGCCCATGTGACTCATGCACTATATTCCAAAATCATCTGAAGCCATATGATGGTTTTATGTGAGGAAAAGGGCAAAATTTAGGTTGTTATCTGCTTTGAATATCATTTGCATATGTGCATATTCAAACAGCACACACATCAAATATCAAAACACATCAAATATCATGCTAGGTCTGAAGGCATTGAAGCCATTGATTCTTGTGTGTGTGTTTTTTTGTTAAAGGCTGGTAACGTGAGATGTCACCAGGAAAGATGCCCATCTTTGAATTGTGCACTTACCACTATCCCTTCTCCTAACATCTGCTGCCCAGTGTGCAGAGGTAAGACACTGATTCAAAGGTTTGGGGTCGGAAAGATATTAATTTTCTGCAAATTAGCATATTAGAATGATTTCAGAAGGATCATGTGACACTGAAGAGTAATGATGCACTGAAGAGAAATTCAGCTTTGCATCACAGGAATAAATTACATTTTAAAATATATTCAAATAGAAAAGTTATTTCAAATTGTAATAATATTTCACAATGTTACTTTTTTTTTACTGTATTTTTTATCAAATAAATGCAGCCACGGAGAGCATAAGATACTTCCTTTAAAAACATAAAAAAATCTTACCAACTTCGAACTTTTAAAAGTTTACGTGTGTTCATTCTGTGTTTGTAGGATGTATGTGGAATGGCATTCAGTATGAGGAAGGAGCCACATGGAGTGAAGCTGGCCAAATATGTTCTTGTGTGGGGGGGCAGGCTAAATGTGGTCCACACTGTGCACCGCAACCGACCTCCACTACACGTAACTGTGCACCGCAACCGACCCCTACTACACGTAACTGTGCACCGCAACCGACCCCTACTACACGTAACTGTGCACTGCCAATGGCCCCCACCATACCTACAGGTAAGAGAGAGAAGAAAAGACTAGAATTTAAAGGCCTACATAGTTGTCTACATAGGCCGCTACATTTTAAGGCAGCATACAAAGTAAAAGATAGAAAGTAAATGATTTGAATACAAATCTGACCAAAATATAGTTAAAAAAAATGCTGAATATATTTTGTAAACAGGCTGGCTTAAGGAAATATATTTTTTCCAAATTTATCTTCAAATATTAAAATATACTACAACTAAAAAAAGAAAAAATATTATAATCAGTTTTATATTATACAGTATATTTCTAAATATATTTTTATTGTCCTAACTATAATTTAAAAATAAATATTTTTCATTCATCAAAAATTGTAAAGATTGGAAATGTATATATGTGGAATTATAAGTATTTAAAAAAATATATATTTTTAGCAAAAAAAAGTATTAGCAATTTTTTTGGACCAATATAGTAGAATTTGAAATATATTTGAAAATAAATCTGAAAATGTATCTGCATATATTTTAAAATACATTTAGCATTAATTCAACATATTAAGATTAGAAATGTACATATGAGGAAATATAAGTAATTAAAAATGATATAATATATATATATATATATATATTTCTTTTTTTATTTATTTTTTTAGCAATATTTTTGTATAATTAAAATGTGTATCATTTGAAATAGATTTTGAAATATATCTGAAAACATGTGCATTTTAATTAGATTGAACTAATTTTCTCTGGACAATTCTTAATACTGAATAAAACAGGTATATCTAAAGTAGCATTTTGCTTGAAAGTTTTCACTGCAATAAACTCATTGCCATGCTTTCTGGGATTTCCTGGGGCTGGTTGCATAAACATAGCTATTATGTTAAGACATAATAGCTAAGACATATTTTGTTAAGACATAAATTATGGTAATATTCTCAGATAACTTGATCTTAGTGTGCACACTAACAGTTATTGTCTCCTCTTGCCATTTTCTTCCCATTTTCTTCGAGTGTGTGAATATGATAACCGCATCATTACTAATGGAGATACATTTCCAAATCCTCGGAATCCATGTGAGGATTGTCTTTGCACTGATGGACGTGTGGAGTGTGGGAATCGCGAGTGTCCAAGGCCGGACTGCAACTATCCTCGGCCGGGGACGTGCTGCCAAAACAACTGCAATGGTGAGAGCCTTAAACATCAAAATTGCATTAGAACAAATTTGGTTTCACAAATTAACTTTTTTTTTCTTTCTTTTTTTACCCTAATGAATGCACATTTAGATAACTTATGTCTTACGAATAAAATTAAATCAACATATGCTAATATGTATGTTATGTATAATTAAGCCTAGAATTGAATATTAATTCATAAGGGGCACATTTGCCCCCTATATTTTTCTTTTTGAGGGCATTTTTGTCATTGTGGAAACCCTCTTAATTTCTAACCCTAAATATAAATAGACACAAATTAGAGTATACAGCTAACAGAATGTGGCAAGCTTAGATCATTTGGTCTTGAAAGAATTTAATGAGAAATGCTTGAGACATTGAGACAAACAATGGAATTTTCTATGTGTGCATTTGAATAGTCTCGAATTTCTCTCCATTCAATGACATTTCTGTTTAGGAGAAATAAAACTCGGTTACACTTTATTTTAAGGTGTCATTGTTACAGTGTAATTATATATTTAAGTACTGAGTAATATTAAGCAACTACATGTACTTACTATAGGGTTAGGGTAGGATTAGGGTTTGGTTGAGGGTTAGTTGCATATAATTATGCATAATTTACTGTTATTACTATGGTAAGTACATGTAACAAATGTAACAAGGACACTATAAAATAAAGTGTTACCTAAAACTCTTTCCTGTAAGCATGTATGCAAACCAGTCACTTATAAAGCTCCTCTCCCTTTCCTTCAGGATGTAGATATGGAGGTAAAGAGTATCCAAATGGAATGGAATTTCCACATCAAGAAGACAAATGCAGGACGTGCCGTTGCACCGTAAGTGTCTCTTTCTCATACGCTACCATTCAAATGTTTGGGATTGTGAGAAAGAAATCATCAAGGCTGCATTTATTTTATGAAATATTATTACATTATTAATTTATTTATAGATTATACATGTATTTTATGAAATATTATTACATTTTAAAAGAACTGTATTCTAAGTTAATATATTTTCAAATGTAATTTATTCCTGTGATGTAAAGCTGAATTTTCAGCATCATTACTCCAGTCTTCAGTGTCACATGATCCTTCAGAAATCATTCTAATATGCTGATTTGCTGCTCAATGAATATTTCTAATTATCAATGTTGAAATGAGTTGTGCTGCTTAAGATTTTTGTGGAAAATGTTCAGGATTTTTGATGAATAGAATGTTCAAAATCTTTTGTAAAATTATTGTTGTTTTTACAGTGATTTTTGATCAATATAATACATCCTTGCTGAATAAAAGTATTATATAACTTTTGAACGGTAGTGTCCACACATCCACACAAACGTGTTGTGTATCTGTGTGTGTTTGTCTGTAGAATGGTAACGTCCAGTGTCTGATGAAGCGATGTCCAGCGGTGCAATGTGCTGATTCGTTTGTTCCACCAGGAGAGTGTTGCCGCCAGTGTCCAGGTCACACTTCTGCTCTTATACCACAATTACGTCATGCCTGAATCACCTTAATTACAAGATAACAATTTGAAGATTGTACTCTAAGCTGTTCACATGCTAGTTACTATTCAGCAACTCAAAATTACCCTAATTCTAACATTGATGTGACATCATTACACCCCCCTATATGTCCATAAAAGTGTTTTTTTTTTGAGTGGATGTAGATGTAAATGTGTTTATCTCATTCCAGAACCTCCAGCACACCCTGCTGACTGCAATGTTGAAGGACAGCATTACAGACACGGGCAGCAGTTCCACCATCCCACTGACAGCTGTCAAATATGCATCTGCACCGATGGGACAATGAAATGCCGGCACAAGCCTTGCCCCTCTGCCGTCTGCTCTCACCCCATAATTCAAGAGTGCTGTCGCACATGTGATGGTATTTCATCAACAACTGATATGTAGAGAGCAGTATTTATATTTACATATGTGTATATGTACAGTACCGTACAAAAGTTTGTGGTCAGTAAAAAAATATTTTTAAGAAATGAATAGTTTTTGATTGATCAAACTTCTGAACGGTACCATCAAATATATCAATCACATATATGTCTGTGTCTGTCTTTGGTTTTGCAGGTTGTCTGTATAATAGCAGGGAACACACTAACGGTGCTACATTTGAGGATCCATCAGACCCATGCAGGACGTGTGTTTGTCGTGATGGGACTGTGACCTGTGACCGTAATCACTGTCCCCATAGTGACTGTCCTTTCCCTATACAGGGCAGGTGCTGCCCACAATGTGATGGTATGTGTTTGAGTACACTTATACACATTCATGTGAAGATTTGCGTGATGTACAAGAATTTATTTTTTTCTTCTTCTTCAGGCTGCATGTATGTTGGCGTGGAGTACCGGAACGGTCAGCAGTTTGCAGACCCTTCTGATCCCTGCCGTCGTTGCCTGTGCACGAATGGTCACGTGACCTGCGATACGGCGCAATGCCCAAATCCAGGATGTAGGTACCCCACCAAGAGGGCGGACCAGTGTTGTCCTGTGTGTGAAGGTACCGTATCACACTGTCTAAATACAAAGTGCACTTTCAGCAGAATTTAAATTTTACAGTAATTCTCTTCTGATAAAAATTAGAACAAAGTATTGATGACTCCCCTTACGAAAAATACGTTTATTCAAGGGTTCTATTAGTATACTTCTTTTCAACTAAAAATAAGAAAGTATGATTTCAGTCTACATTTTATATACTTCTCAAAAATATACTTTATTTACTTCTCAGAAATATACTTAAAATTATACTGAGAGAAAAGTCCAAGTATATTTGGCCTGTACTTGAACTCAATCTTTTGATCGAGATATACTTAAAAGTACAATTAAGTATTCAAAGTATACTTGGCTTGTAGTTGTGTTAACTCTTTTGATCGAGTAGCCTATTACATTTTTTTTTACATAGTTTTTCATATACAGTCTTATGAAACTTACATTGTTTGAAATGACATGCCGGCGCAGGCCCTGCCCCTCTGCCGTCTGCTCTCACCCCATAATTCAAGAGTGCTGTCGCACATGTGATGGTATTTCATCAACAACTGATATGTAGAGAGCAGTATTTATATTTACAT
This sequence comes from Abramis brama, assembly GCF_963993115.1. NCBI lineage: Eukaryota > Metazoa > Chordata > Actinopteri > Cypriniformes > Leuciscidae > Abramis > Abramis brama. The sequence continues at coordinate 26,701,882 of NC_139971.1, forward strand.
ATGTGTATATGTACAGTACCGTACAAAAGTTTCAAGTCAAGTCAAGTATGTTTTATTGTCAGTTCTTCCACATGTACAGTACATACATACAGAGAATCGAAATTTCATTACTCTCAGACCCATGGTGCATACAGATAACATTAACAGTAAAGCCTAAAAATCTAGATAAAATATAAAATACAACTATCTTGTATTTTCTATCTTGTATTAAGTTTGGGGTCAGTATAATTATGCATAATTTACTGTTATTACTATGGTAAGTACATGTAACAAATGTAACAAGGACACTATAAAATAAAGTGTTACCTAAAACTCTTTCCTGTAAGCATGTATGCAAACCAGTCACTTATAAAGCTCCTCTCCCTTTCCTTCAGGATGTAGATATGGAGGTAAAGAGTATCCAAATGGAATGGAATTTCCACATCAAGAAGACAAATGCAGGACGTGCCGTTGCACCGTAAGTGTCTCTTTCTCATACGCTACCATTCAAATGTTTGGGATTGTGAGAAAGAAATCATCAAGGCTGCATTTATTTTATGAAATATTATTACATTATTAATTTATTTATAGATTATACATGTATTTTATGAAATATTATTACATTTTAAAAGAACTGTATTCTAAGTTAATATATTTTCAAATGTAATTTATTCCTGTGATGTAAAGCTGAATTTTCAGCATCATTACTCCAGTCTTCAGTGTCACATGATCCTTCAGAAATCATTCTAATATGCTGATTTGCTGCTCAATGAATATTTCTTATTATCAATGTTGAAATGAGTTGTGCTGCTTAAGATTTTTGTGGAAAATGTTCAGGATTTTTGATGAATAGAATGTTCAAAATCTTTTGTAAAATTATTGTTGTTTTTACAGTGATTTTTGATCAATATAATACATCCTTGCTGAATAAAAGTATTATATAACTTTTGAACGGTAGTGTCCACACATCCACACAAACGTGTTGTGTATCTGTGTGTGTTTGTCTGTAGAATGGTAACGTCCAGTGTCTGATGAAGCGATGTCCAGCGGTGCAATGTGCTGATTCGTTTGTTCCACCAGGAGAGTGTTGCCGCCAGTGTCCAGGTCACACTTCTGCTCTTATACCACAATTACGTCATGCCTGAATCACCTTAATTACAAGATAACAATTTGAAGATTGTACTCTAAGCTGTTCACATGCTAGTTACTATTCAGCAACTCAAAATTACCCTAATTCTAACATTGATGTGACATCATTACACCCCCCTATATGTCCATAAAAATGTTTTTTTTTTGAGTGGATGTAGATGTAAATGTGTTTATCTCATTCCAGAACCTCCAGCACACCCTGCTGACTGCAATGTTGAAGGACAGCATTACAGACACGGGCAGCAGTTCCACCATCCCACTGACAGCTGTCAAATATGCATCTGCACCGATGGGACAATGAAATGCCGGCACAAGCCTTGCCCCTCTGCCGTCTGCTCTCACCCCATAATTCAAGAGTGCTGTCGCACATGTGATGGTATTTCATCAACAACTGATATGTAGAGAGCAGTATTTATATTTACATATGTGTATATGTACAGTACCGTACAAAAGTTTGTGGTCAGTAAAAAAATATTTTTAAGAAATGAATAGTTTTTGATTGATCAAACTTCTGAACGGTACCATCAAATATATCAATCACATATATGTCTGTGTCTGTCTTTGGTTTTGCAGGTTGTCTGTATAATAGCAGGGAACACACTAACGGTGCTACATTTGAGGATCCATCAGACACATGCAGGACGTGTGTTTGTCGTGATGGGACTGTGACCTGTGACCGTAATCACTGTCCCCATAGTGACTGTCCTTTCCCTATACAGGGCAGGTGCTGCCCACAATGTGATGGTATGTGTTTGAGTACACTTATACACATTCATGTGAAGATTTGCGTGATGTACAAGAATTTATTTTTTTCTTCTTCTTCAGGCTGCATGTATGTTGGCGTGGAGTACCCGAACGGTCAGCAGTTTGCAGACCCTTCTGATCCCTGCCGTCGTTGCCTGTGCACGAATGGTCACGTGACCTGCGATACGGCGCAATGCCCAAATCCAGGATGTAGGTACCCCACCAAGAGGGCGGACCAGTGTTGTCCTGTGTGTGAAGGTACCGTATCACACTGTCTAAATACAAAGTGCACTTTCAGCAGAATTTAAATTTTACAGTAATTCTCTTCTGATAAAAATTAGAACAAAGTATTGATGACTCCCCTTACGAAAAATACGTTTATTCAAGGGTTCTATTAGTATACTTCTTTTCAACTAAAAATAAGAAAGTATGATTTCAGTCTACATTTTATATACTTCTCAAAAATATACTTTATTTACTTCTCAGAAATATACTTAAAATTATACTGAGAGAAAAGTATAAGTATATTTGGCCTGTACTTGAACTCAATCTTTTGATCGAGATATACTTAAAAGTACAATTAAGTATTCAAAGTATACTTGGCTTGTAGTTGTGTTAACTCTTTTGATCGCGTAGCCTATTACATTTTTTTACATAGTTTTTCATATACAGTCTTATGAAACTTACATTGTTTGAAATGACATGCCGGCGCAGGCCCTGCCCCTCTGCCGCCTGCTCTCACCCCATAATTCAAGAGTGCTGTCGCACATGTGATGGTATTTCATCAACAACTGATATGTAGAGCAGTATTTATATTTACATATGTGTATATGTACAGTACCGTACAAAAGTTTCAAGTCAAGTCAAGTATGTTTTATTGTCAGTTCTTCCACATGTACAGTACATACATACAGAGAATTGAAATTTCATTACTCTCAGACCCATGGTGCATACAGATAACATTAACAGTAAAGCCTAAAAATCTAGATAAAATATAAAATACAACTATCTTGTATTTTCTATCTTGTATTAAGTTTGGGGTCAGTAAAAAAATATTTTTTAAGAAATGAATAGTTTTTGATTGATCAAACTTCTGAATGGTATTATCAAATATATCAATCACATATATGTCTGTGTCTGTCTTTGGTTTTGCAGGTTGTCTGTATAATAGCAGGGAACACACTAACGGTGCTACATTTGAGGATCCATCAGACCCATGCAGGACGTGTGTTTGTCGTGATGGGACTGTGACCTGTGACCGTAATCACTGTCCCCATAGTGACTGTCTTTTCCCTATACAGGGGAGGTGCTGCCCGCAATGTGATGGTATGTGTTTGAGTACACTTATACACATTCATGTGAAGATTTGCGTGATGTACAAGAATTTAGTATTATTATTGTCTGTTTAAGTGTCTTATAAATATATATATATATATATATATATATAATATATAATTGATTTGATATTATTATTATCATTATTATTATTATGAGTTGTATTTTTTCTTCTTCTTCAGGCTGCATGTATGTTGGCGTGGAGTACCGGAACGGTCAGCAGTTTGCAGACCCTTCTGATCCCTGCCGTCGTTGCCTGTGCACGAATGGTCACGTGACCTGCGATACGGCGCAATGCCCAAATCCAGGATGTAGGTACCCCACCAAGAGGGCGGACCAGTGTTGTCCTGTGTGTGAAGGTACCGTATCACACTGTCTAAATACAAAGTGCACTTTCAGCAGAATTTAAATTTTACAGTAATTCTCTTCTGATAAAAATTAGAACAAAGTATTGATGACTCCCCTTACAAAAAGAAGTTTATTCAAGTGTTCTATTAGTATACTTCTTTTCAACTAAAAAGAAGAAAGCATACTTTCAGTCTACATTTTATATACTTCTCAAAAATATACTTTATGTACTTCTCAGAAATATACTTAATTACACTTAAGTGTACTTGACTTATACTGAGAGAAAAGTCCAAGTATATTTGGCCTATACTTGTACTCAATCTTTTGATTGAGATATACTTAAAAGTTTAATTATTCAAAGTATACTTGGCTTGTTGTTGTGTTAACTCTTTTGAATAGCCTATTAAATATACTTTTTTTTACTTAGTTTTTCATATACAGTCTTATGAAACTTACATTGTTTGAAAATATTGATTAAAATATTGATATAAACAGATATGTTTCTAATTCTGCGTATCTGAATTTTGGGGTAGGCTAGTCCACTGGTAGTGCACATAGGAATTTACTTTAATTCTACTTTTCCCCACCATTGACTGAATTTTCCAGCTATCCATGTTTTCACTGTTATACGGTAGGGGGCGCTATATGACACATCTTCTAGTACAGAATCTCCGGATCAAAACACAGGAGAATAAGAAGCTGAAACAAGTGATAGCAAATGTAAAATAACGTGATTATCAAACATTAAACAGCGTGTAAATCAAAACTGCATAATATTACCAAATTAAATGAAGCGTAACTCATGAAGAGAAAACGACTGTGAAGCTTTGGGGGTGTTGGACTCGATCTACTCCATCTGTGCTTTGATCATCGTTCTGAATCTGATCAAGGTGTAGTCTTTGACAAAAATGTTATTTTCTCAACTTTTTTGTTTAAAATGTTGCCTTTATTTATGAAACTTACCGACATTCAAGTGTTGATTAAAAAAGGATGCATGAAGCTAATAAAATGTTTTTAAAATTAAAGTACAGTTAAAGGTATTTTTCAAGTATAAAAAATAATATCTACATTTGAACATAGTAGTATACTGCAAGTGCAAAAATAATATATAAATAGTAAACTATAAGTATAATATTATGTTCACTTAAAGAAAATTTCCAAGTATACTTGCAGTAAAACTACTAAACAAGTAGTTTACTGAGAGTACACTTCAGTGTGTACTTTCATAAACAAAACAAAAATGTACTACTTGTATTAAAATAGTAAAATAAGTAGTTTACTACTCTTACACTTATAGTACACTTAAATGTATACTTTTATATACTAAAAGTGGGCCAATTTAGTCCCAAGCAATATTGAAATAGTACACTTACAAGTTTACTACAAGTACACATTGATATTAGTATACTTACTACTTAAAGTATACTTAAAAATATACTTGAACATTACTTAAGTGTACCTTAATAAAATTAACTTAAAGTACACTTCTTTTTCGTAAGGGTCATCCTGCACTACAATGATTTTTGTCCAATCAGATGCTCTTTGGAAAGAGAATGCCCTTCCCTATCATAACACCTGCAACTGACTTGCAAGTTGCAAATTAGGGTTTGTGGCTGTGGCTTTGGCATAAGCGTGTGTGTGTGTGTGTGTGTGTGTGTGTGTGTGTTTGTTTATTGTACAGGCTGTCAGTTTGAGGGAAAAGTTTATGCAGATGGTGAGTCGTTCCAATCACCCACAGCATCATGTGAGGAGTGCAGATGTTATGTAAGTATCTATCTATCTATCTATCTATCTATCTATCTATCTATCTATCTATCTATCTATCTATCTATCTATCTATCTATCTATCTATCTATCTATCTATCTATCTATCTATCTATCTATCACAATATTGCCAGAGCTTGGAATAAATGCACAATTTTGTTTTTACATAATTCAAATAAACAGTGTAACAAATTAGAATGTGTGTGAACATTTGATACCTCAGTGTTTATCTATCGTTCTGTCTATTGTTCTGTATATTGTTCTGCCATTCTATCTGTCATTCTTTCTATCGTTAACTTATATATCTGTATAGAATGAATCAAAGCAATTACGTTTTTTGTGAGTGTATGTGAATTAATGGTGGGGCTGGATGTTTTTGTTGATCAGAGAGGTGAGGTTCAGTGTTCTCCTAAAAGCTGTCCCAAGATCTCCTGCCATCACCCTCAGCAGGACCCCTGCGCGTGCCAAACGTGTGAAGGCTGTCAATACCGCAGTCGGGATTGTGAAAATGGAGAACGCTTCCCTGATCCCAACGACCATTGCCAGGGCTGTATTTGCCTGGTACACAAATAAACACCACGTTGTTACCAAAGTTTATCTTCATTTTAAATCATCATACATTTTTTGTGTAATGTATTTTTCTGTTGCTGCCGCTGTGTTGTAGTTTTACTTAACACATACTGTTTTGTGTATGTGTGTAGAATGGAAGTGTATCATGCACACCCGTGTCTTGTCCAGAAGTGTCCTGCAAGCGCCCTGTGCGTCCTCCAGGTGAGTGCTGTCCTGTGTGCACAGGGACATGTGAACACCTGGGACAGGTGTATGAGAACAGTGCCACATTCACCCCACCCAACGACCACTGCTCTACCTGCACATGCCTGGTAAGACCACCAGTGTATATGTGTACATTTACCATAGTAAATATAGTTATCACCAAAATACACTAGCAACAATGGATTAACAAAAAATATTGAAATATAACATTGAAATACCATATTGTTGTTTTTTCAACAATAAAATAAATTATAAAATAAATTAATAGAATAAAATAGAATGTCAAATAAAAATGATTATAAAACTATTTATATTGTCAAGTCAAGTCACCTTTATTTATATAGCGCTTTTTACAATACAGATTGTTTCAAAGCAGCTTTACAGTGATAAGTTTGTTTCTACTGTACAGCAGATCTAGAAGCTAGAAGAAAATAGCATCATAGTCCAGCTTAAGTAAGTTCAGTGATGGTTCATTTTTGTTGTAAAAAAGTGATTAATTTACATATATATATATATATATATATATATATATATATATATATATAGCCACTCTGGAGAAAACAGTGATGTCATCATCCAGCTCAGTTTAGTTCTCATATCAATAATATTGTTGAATATTAAGTGTCCCGAACTAAGCAAGCCAAAAGCCAAAGGTGACAGTGGCAAGGATACTGCCATACTGGCTACTGTATATCAATATATCATGGTATTACCAACTGATACCATCACCATGCCATAGTATCAAACATTTTTTAACATATTGCATTTGTTTTCCAGAGCGGCGTCGTGTTGTGTGAGAAAAAGCCGTGTTCTCAGCAGTGCACACATCCGGTGCACGGTAGGCACTGCTGTCCGGTGTGTGACGACTGTCTGTTTGAAGGGCGGACGTTTGCAAACACACAGATGTTCACCGCCCCCTCGGACCCCTGCAGGCACTGCGTGTGTCAGAGCGGCTCTGTTACGTGCACCGTGGTCGACTGTCCTGTGGTTTCCTGCCGGAACCCCTTCACCCCACCGGGACAGTGCTGCTCACAGTGCAGAGGTCAGTGTGTCGACATGTGAGGTCAGTAGCAAACACTAGATAGCATAATTATATTATCTAAGATACCATGTCTGGGAAAAAAAAGGCTGCAACATGTAAAACAAAATGAAATACACAATGTTTTGAAGGAGGATCCCAGATTAATTTATTCTTATTCTTATTTTACGCTAGCAACAATACATTAAAGGGTTAGTTCACCCAAAAATGAAAATTCTGTCAGTATTTACTCACCCTCATGTTGTTCCAACCGCGTAAGACCTTCGTTCATCTTCGGAACACAAATTAAGATATTTTTGATTAAATCTGAGTGCTGGATCACTTCTCCATAGGCTGCTAGGTGACCAAAACTTGCTGGCCCAGAAAAGTTATTAAAGAGATCGTTAATATAGTCCAAGCGACTACAGTGGCTCAATCTTAAGTATATCAAGCGACGAAAATACTTTTTGTGCGCAAAAACAAACAAAAATAACGACTTTATTCCACTATTCATTTCCTTCTCTCTGGGCCTCTAGTTGGTTCACATAGTGTTTTTACGCAGCACGTCTGTGTTACACGTCACCACGTAGGCTCACTATTGGCCGACGCTGGTCATGTGTGTGATGCGTGTTGACGTGCAACACAGACGCGCAGCGCAAAAACACTACGAGGTCCAGAGAGAAGGAAATGAATAGTGGAATAAAGTCGTTATTTTTGTTTGTTTTTGCGCACAAAAAGTATTTTCGTCGCTTGATAAACTTAAGATTGAGCCCTTTAATAACTTTTCTGGGCCAGCAAGTTTCGGCCACCTAGCAGCCTATGGAGAAGTGATCCAGCACTCAGATTTCATCAAAAATATCTTAATTTATGTTCCGAAGATGAACGAAGGTCTTACGCGGTTGGAACAACATGAGGGTGAGTAATTACTGACAGAATTTTCATTTTTGGGTGAACTAACCCTTTAACAAGTGCCACAATAATGGCATGTTTTATTCACTGTCAACATTAAAATAAATATTAATATAAAATAATATAATATAATAAAAAATATATATGTAATATACAATAAAAAATAAAACTTCTACCCTGCTGTCTCAGGTTAATTTATTATGATTTTACACAAAAAAGTGCCATTGTAATACCATGTTTTTTTTTGGACATGTACCATGGTAAGATCATGTGTTCTCTCTCTCGAGTACCCTACAAATGTCGTAATACATAAATATGGTATTTAAACAGTATATTGTTATGTATACTGTATATTAAAAAACTTAACTTTCAAGCTCTATTGAGATCAGTTCAGCTCACTAGGCTCTGGAAATCATGTTTGTCTGTTTAGTTGTGAGTCTGTGTTTTTGTGATGATTGTGTCTGTATCTGATCTGAGTTTGACCTGTGATCTCTTTGGCCTCACAGGATGTGTTCAACAAGGTCAGGTGTATGAAGAAGGACAGAGCTTGGCCCTCCCCACTAAACCCTGCATGAACTGCACCTGTGTGGTAAGACACACAACACACAAATTCAGCCGTTAGCATCTCAGCCTGACTCAAGCATGAGATTTGACTGATAGAAAGGTTCAGTGTTTACAAATGTGTGTTTCAGGACGGTGAGATGAGCTGTGTAGGTCCTCATTGTGCTAAACTGACCTGCATGCATCAGGTCACTGATCCCGGCTCCTGCTGTCCCCGCTGCAGAGGTACAGACAAATAAATATTTACTTATTGACTTATGACATTTACTTATAATGTTAGTCAAATTTCTTTGGATCAGTTTAGTTTTTCATGATAATTTACCAGCCTTTCTGTGACCCCTAGACTTGCTGCTGTACCTTTAAAACTTCTTTATACAAATGACCTCTAAGATATGCTAAACTCATGGTGGTCATATGTAATGTGCTTATAGTTGTGAATACAATAACTTTGATTAATGAATGACCCTTTTTATGTTTGAATGAGTACTTTATAAATTATTATTATTATTATTTATTTTATTATAAAATTACAATTTAATGAAATAAAATGTATTCATAAAAATGCATTTAATTTATTAAATTTAGTTATATTATTTATACATATTTAAAAAAATGAACACTTCATTAAAAATGAACGCAAATATTATATGATATTAAATAAGACTTGGTTTGTGTTGGTTCACCTAAAAATGAAAGTTCGGTCATCATTTACTCACCCTAGTGTCAATTGTCGTAGATTTTTCTCTAAACCTAACTACGTCCTATAATATTTATACTCTAGCGCGTCTACAGTCGGCTGAGTCTAACCCTATACTCTAGCGCGTCTACAGTTGGCTGAGTCTAACCCTATACCCTAGCGCGTCTACACATCGACGTCGGCTGGGTGCTAAAACCTGTTCCCCTAACTAGCTTACTTCCTGCACAGGAATAATCGACAAACAGACTTCAGTAAATGTCCTCTAAATGCTTTAATCACGGCCGGAGGATCTCTCGATGCAGTTCTCAGAGAATCTCCCCCAAGAAGAAGCAAGGCCAGAGGATCTCAGACAAATTCCATTGAGAATCCCACCAGCTAACACGAATACAACAGTTTTTTATAGAATAAGGAGGTATGGCAAAAATGTCATGCTGCATTACATAATTTCCCCACAATTTGATTGGTTTTCATAGACAAACCCTTCTGTTACTAGGTAAAGCAAACTTTGTTTTAATGATTACTTCATTGTTAATCACAAGGTTCAAACTTAGTCATCTGTCTAGTTTCATTTCCCAAATTTGTTATTTTTACACTCACACAACCAAAGTCAAAGGGGTATGGCAACACAACATACGACATTCAAAAACACAGGACAGAACGTTTTAGTATGTTGTGTTTCAAAGAGAAATAAGGTTAGATATTAGAAACATGGTTAGTTTAATATACAGTTTACTATTTTATTCATTAAAAATCCACCACACATTCCAAACCCATAAGACTTTCATTCATCTGTGTAATTCAAATGAAAATATTTTTAATTAAATCTGAGAGATTTCTGTCCCTCCATTGAAAGTCTATTCACTCAAAACATTCATAAAGAGATAGTAAAATAAATCCATATGAATTTTGGGTTTAATCCAAGTCTTCTGAAGAATTACAATTGCTTTATATGATGAACAGATTTAATTTAGGCTTTTTTTTTCTTCTTTTTTTTTTACATATACTGTAGACATTGATCAGTAAATATAAACAGAAGCTCAGCCGTACTTGCTTGATGAGAACAAACCTCATTTCATAGACTTTCAATGGAAGGACAGAAATATCTCAGATTTTATTAAAAGTATCTTCATTTGTGTTCCCGAAGATGGATTTGGATTTTTTTTGGGAAGAATTTTCTTTTTTGGATAACCTATCCCTTTAAATAAGATCCCACTAAAATAAGTGCTACTAAACCGAGCTGTCTCTCTTTCAGGCTGTTTTTATGATGGCGCTGAGCACATTGAAGGCAGTACCTGGTTTCCATCCAGTGGTCCCTGCATGTCCTGTATGTGTGTGGATGGAGTGACCACCTGCTCGAAGGTCCACTGTCTCTCCACCTGTCTAAACCAGATCAGCGTGCCAGGAGAATGTTGCCCAGTGTGTGCAGGTACAACTACAATCCCTACAAACAGTTTTGTGCATGCATAGTGTTGTTTTGGAAGTTTAATGTTTTAAATGTGTTTTTCTTCTGTCAGACTGCGTGTTTGAAGGCCGTGTGTACGGCCCTGGCGAGAGTTTCCACCCTTCTGGTGACCACTGTCAGATCTGCACCTGTGAGGTATGGCTCATCACAACATTTTGTGCGCATATGTTGGTTTGCTTGCTTTACGGTGTGTGTATGTGTTGTAGGTGATGCCGGACGGGAAACAGCACTTGAGCTGCTATAAGAAGCAGTGCCCGAGTCTGGTGGACTGTCCTAAACACAATATCCTATACAGCGGCTCTGACTCCTGCTGCCCTGTCTGTGCACGTTAGTATGAACACTGCTGTGAACAGATTTTCTACATTGCTGTGCTAGTTTCGTGTTTCTTGTAGAACTATATAGTCTCTTTCTTCTCACATAATAAATTAATTGGTAACACTTTACAAAAACAAAGTAAAAAAGAGCAAAAGCATATTTATAAATGTTGTTTGTTCCTTATACATTAACATTTATATAATTTTATTGTTAGTTTGTAATACAGTATCAATGTTAACAAATTGAACCTTATTGTAAAATATTGCCCAAATAATTACAAGTCAAATCACTATCAGTGTTGTTATTATGTTAACTAAAACTATAAAAAAATATTTTTTGGTTATTGAAATAAAGCTGAAATAAACTTAAATAAGTCTAAGCTAAAGTACTAAAATAACTGAAACTAAAACTGAAATAAAAAGCTAAATAGACATATTTTAAAAAAATAATAATTACAAAAGCACATGAAAAAATTACTAACACTTAGAGTAACTTAAAGTTAGAACTAAAGAAAAAAAAGCTAATTAAAATATTAATAAATATTATATTAGTAAAAATGTGTGTGTGTATATCATGTCCATATGTCCATTTATTTTTTGGAATGAGTGGGATATTGTACATTCAATATAAGAATCATGTATTCCTTAAAGCCGTGGGATAATAACCCTGTTTATTTTGCTATAATGAGCTGTAGATTCCTGTTGAAAATAGATTGTATTATATGCCATATTTCATTTGAGATGAGCAAAAAGCAATTTTAAGGGATTTAAGTAATGTACATTTTCTAATTAAAACCAATTTTCAGAAAGTTTTTTCTACACTGATTTTTTTTAGGTCAGACATATTTTCAGTATTTTTCAGCTAAATTATAAAGACTCAACTTCAAAAATGCAACATTTTGAACAAACTGTATTTATGACAGACTTTAATTACATCAAAATATGGTGTCTATTCTGACTAAGATCTATAACATTTATTAAAATAACTTATATGAGACTCTTTAAAGAAGTCTTTTCAAATCTTTATCATATAGTTGAATCACCGATTGTTTAATTCTTGTGGTTTGTGTTTCAGAGCCCCTCAGTAACTGCACAGATGCACTGATCGGTAATGAAGTGTTAGCCACTGATGATCCGTGTTTCACCTGTCAGTGCAAGGTATCTAAACGCACTGCTGTTTTGTAAAGCCATGTGCATTGATATGGAATGATGACGTTTATGTGTGTGTTTAGGATTTGACATGGACGTGTATTCATCAAGGCTGCCCTCCTCTCAGCTGCCCTCCGGATTATCAGCACACACACCCTGATTCCTGCTGCCCCGTCTGTGACGGTACAGTCTCGCTATCAGAAATAATGCAACGTCGCTTCTTCCAGTGTATGTGTGCTCACTTGTATATGTGTTTGTCTCAGAGTGTGTATTAGAGGGCGACAAAACCCACGTACTAAGCGGACAGAGATGGACAGACCAGGAGAATGAGTGTATCACCTGCATCTGCAATGTGAGGGAACTAAAATGAAACTATTGCTGGAGAAACACAGACACAATTTTAAGCAAAAAACTTATTTTTGATGGTTTTATCAGGAAGTTGTTGTTATGATGTCTTTTCACAATAGGCCTACAAATAGTTTCAAAGCAGCTTTTCAAATGCATGTTTTCAATGTTACAATTTAGGAAGTATTCTGCTATCAGTCAGAGATGAGCGTTTCAAAGCAATGTTCATATGGATGTTATATACAGCTATAAAATAATTTGGGACTTTACAAAAAATAAATAACACTTTACAATAAGGTTCCTTTATTAAACATTAGTTAATGCATTAACTAACATGAACTAACAATGAGCAATACATTTTATTACTGTTTTTGTTAATCTTTGTTAATGTTAGTTAATAAAAATAAAGCTGTTCATTGTTTGTTCATGTTAGTTCACAGTGCATTAACTAATGTTAACAAGATTTTAATAAAGTATTAGTAAATGTTGAAATTAACAAAGATGAACAAATGCTGTATAAGTGCAGTTCATTATTGGTTAATGTTAACTAATGTAGTTAACTAATGAACCTTATTGTAAAGTGTTACCATAATTTGTAATGTGGTTAGTTAACTTTAATGTTATCAAAACTTTCTAAGAACATATTTTTGTTAGCTGGGTCTAAAGTCTTCACAATTGTCTACGGCAACTTAAATCATTGCAAAGGCTGATTCCAAACTGGAGCTGACGCAATCTATTGTTACCTCAGGATGGGCATCCCAATATAGAAACAGGGAATTAGCATAGCTGCTGTTTATAGCGTTGTAAGCAAAAGGTGATCATGTGATGATTGTACTATTTCATCAGATATAATTGTAATAAGTTTATTAGAATCATTATGTGAATGATTGGCTAAAGAATGCTAGGCTAAACAAATCTCACATCAAGCAAACGAACCAAACTCTGATGTCCAACAGAATCACATATTCACCAAAAGTTCTAGAGACACATTTATTGATTGTTTAATGCAGTAGTAAGCACATTTTAAAGTAACTCATATGTGTGTGTGTGTGTGTGTGTTTTAGCAAGGGCACATCGAGTGTAATCTGCAGGAGTGTCCTCCTCTTGATTGTCCGGATGGATCAGTCAAAGTGAAGAACCCTGGGAAGTGCTGTCTAGAGTGCAAAGGCATCACAACTGTAGTGCACTCCATAGACATTGGTGCACAGTGTGTGTACGAGGGACAGCTGTACAGCCCCAATGACCACTGGGAGGTGGACGAGTGTACGACCTGCACCTGTGTGTACGGAGACGTGCACTGCCAAACCCAGAGATGCCCAACGCTCACGTGTGCCTCGGTAAGATGACGATATGCACCTTTGAGGTTATATTAGTGAGGACTTCACATAGTTTGAAACTTGTCGACAGGCTTTTAAATGTAGGTCCCTGTGAGTCCTTAAAAAGTCATACTTTTAGTTTTTATCAATTTTAAGGTCATGAAAAGTCTTACATATCTTAAATGGGAGAAGAAAGGTCTTAATTACCATTTCAACAGGTCTTAAATTGAATAATACGGTTCTAGAATATTATATATATTCATATTTTACTCATCCCTTTTCTTAAAAGCAAGATTTATAAAATTATAAACTTTACATTTTAAACTTTAAAGGGGACCTATTATGCAAAATTCACTTTAATAAGATGTGTGTCCACAGTGTGTGTAAACAACCAGCATATAATGGTAACAATCCAACCACTCCTTTTTATATAATATCCATAAATCATAAACAGTCTCTCCAAACAAGCAGTTCCAGAAGCCCTGTCCATGACTGGTGACGATTTGCCCTGTTAGCATAGATAACGCCCTGAGTGATCCGCAGCAGTCCGCCATTTCTGTTTCCTCGCTGTAGCAAAGTAGGAAGTTGTAACTTCTTCCTAAATCCCTCCATCTGTGTCCGGCTCCAGTTCGAACATTTAAGGCTGAACACTGTTAGTGACAATTTCTGGATTATGGCTGCGTGACAATCTCCAGTTTTGTTGTTGCTGGAGTATCCGAAGCATGAGCTGTAAAGGTTCTGTATAGGTTCCTCTTCTGGAAAGACTGCTGAGAGCAGCAGCTCATTTGCATTTAAAGGAACACACGAAAACTAGACTGGCTATCACCAGACCAAGCTCAATCTTTTAAGATTGGACATTAGTCTGGGCAGTCTGGGCATAGTTCAAATGACTGTACGCAATTGGATAGTCTTTCAACCAATCAGACCAACGATCCGGGTGCCGTACTTTGCAGCGAAAACTCCAGGCAGGAAACGTGTCAACAAACGTGTTGTTTTGTAGCATTGATCAGCAGTTTGCAGACGCAGCAATGGCATCGAGCGATTTTTGCAGGTTGTGCAAAAAAAACATGAAAGTGAGTGGTATTTACACCCACTCGAGCGATTTGTTTGCTAAACTAAAGAAGCCATTGAGCATCGTCGAGAGGTTAAGGAATTGGATTGGATTAAACCCGCCAATAGCGCGCCAGGTGGATAAACCAGTTTGTGATTGGTCCCCGCAAATTTGTAACGTAAGCAGGATAGAAGAATGTACAGGTTTCCAGCCTGAGCTGCAGGGCGAAATCTAATCTCCGGCAGATCGGGCTGGGTTTACCCAGTCTACATGAAAACGGCAAATAGGGGCAAATTTCACAAGCTATAATAATGATATGTGGGGTGTTTTGAGCTGAAACTTCACAGACACATTCTGGGGAGACCAGAGACTTAAATTACATCTTGTGAAAAGGTGCATAATAGGTACCTTTTAAACCATTATTATCAAAACTTTTTTAGTTTTTATAGTCATTTTATGGTTTTTACAGTAATTTTAGGATGTTTACCATAAACGTGCAGGTCTTAAATTTTATTTTAAAAACCATGCAGACTCACAAGTCAGGGTACTATATTAAGGACAAGGAAATTTTGGGCCCCTCTCAGGTATAATCCGTCTGGATATACAGTAGCATTTGTGTGTTTGTAGGATGAAACTCCGGCCCTGGTTCCTGGAATGTGTTGTCCTCACTGCATTCCCCATCCCGCCACCTGCATTGTGTTTGGAGACCCTCACTATCGAACATTTGATGGAAAGATGGTGAACTTCCAGGGGACGTGCACATATGTTCTGGCTCAGGACTGTGAGGGCGGAGACTTCAGGTGCTCAGAATGTTCTCTCACTCACATCTACACTACTGTTCAAAAATTCAGGGTCAGTAAGATTGTACTTATATTCAACAAGGATGAAAAATTGATCAAAAGTGACTAATGGTATTTAAAATGTTACAAAAAAAGATTTCGATTACAAATAAATGCTTTTGTTTTGGACTTTCTGTCCATCAAATAATCATTACAAAAGTATCACAGACTGTGTCAACAGAAATATTAAACATTAATTTTTTTTTTTTTAACATTGATAATAATAATAAAAAAGTTTATTGAGCAGCAAATCAGAATCTTAGAATGATTTCTGAAGCTGAAAATTCAGCTTTGCCATCACAGGAATAAGTTGCATTTTAAAATATATTACAAATGAAAACAGTTATTTTAAATTGTAATAATATTTCACAATATTACTGTTTTTACTGTATTTTTTAATTATTATTTATTTTTTAGTAGTGTATACTGTTCATTAGAGGGATAGTTCACACAAAATTAGTCTAAACAGACGTGTGTGTATGTGTGTGTGCCAGTGTCCATGTGTCTAATGAGGACCGGGGACGAAGGGGAGTGTCTTGGACTAAAGAAGTGACCGTGTTTATTGGAGATGTTGTGGTGCAGTTGTTTCAGGACTGGATTGTCAAGGTAATATGCGTTTAGGCCTGTTCACACTAAGAATGATAACTATAACGATAAATATATTAGCGTCCACTAACGGGCCTTTACAGTGCGCTTTTCACCATACACCATACAAATGTTATTTTTCCTATATGTACTTTTTATAGTATAATACTATTTTTTTTTTTTTTTTATAGTATTTTTAATAGTTTTTTGTATATTTATATTTTCACTTATGATGGAATATTCACTAGTCATGATGTCATTGTCGCAGTTCCATCTTCTTTCTTACACATACAGACATGATTTTAGCTGATATAATTAGCTAAATCTGGGATTCTCAAACTTTTATGACAGCCAAAGCCGCTTTGACCTAAAATATTTATTTGAAGTATCCCCAGAGATTTTAATTTAATATTTCAATATTTTAAAAACATATTTGCATTGTTTACAGTTCTCTGATTTTGTTTAATGGCCACATGACATGCAGGTAAATGTTTTTTTTCCGTTAATTATCATGTTTTCATCAACTAATGAACCCCTACAGTTTCTTTGTAAAACCCAAATTTAAGAAAACCATGAGCTAAATTATCAATTTACCTTCAGCTTTTCTTTAGACAATTTTATCAGTGTTGAATATTGTTCCTTGTTTTCCTTTTCTTCGATACGCCAGGTTGATTATCAACCCGTCTCCCTGCCGTTTCTTAAAGAGCCGTATGTTTACCTGGAGCGCAAGACCAACACCATCCTCCTAAACACCAATGTTGGGCTGAAGGTACAGTTTCACTCTCGGTTTAATCTTCTAAAGGAAAGAAACATCATGAACAAGATCTCCTTAATATGAAGTGTTTCTTTATTGCAATGAGATGAAATATAGGGCAAACAGAGATGTTTGAAGAAGTTTCTTGCTTCTTAGATTTTTCTCCTGAGAAAAAAGACCCTGGTAATCTAGAGCTCAGATTTGCTAAAATGCTAAAGATCAAAATTGAGATTTCAAGATGAATTCAAACATTTCTCATAAAATTCTTTCCAGACCACATCATCTCTATGGATTGCCCACATTTAATTGTATTAATTTGTAATATTTTATTAGTTTATTTGATGATTGTGATTTAAGGTGTTATGGAATGGCCGGTCTCATGTGG
The DNA here is from genome assembly GCF_963993115.1 of Abramis brama. NCBI lineage: Eukaryota > Metazoa > Chordata > Actinopteri > Cypriniformes > Leuciscidae > Abramis > Abramis brama. The sequence continues at coordinate 26,719,360 of NC_139971.1, forward strand.
AAGTTAGCGTTCCTGGTACCTACAAGAAGCACATGTGCGGTTTATGTGGCAACTTCAATAACTACCCTCAGGACGACATGAAACTTCGCAATGGACAAATCGCCAAATCTGAAGCAGCTTTCGGAAACAACTGGAAGGTTAAAACACTAAAACATCTTCATGCTGTATGTGTTGATTGATATGTGGGTTTGTAGTTGACTAGCAAAAATAGAAATGTGACAGTGCGGGAAGGGGATTGGGATATGGTCGTTTTCAAACCTGGTTTTCCCTTTTTAACACCAAGGCTCAACATGTCTGAAGAACGCATTCTAGTCACACAATCTTGTATTGTAAATGTAATTAGTTAATATATTTCAAATGTGAAATATTAATGTTAAATATCATTTTCCTTGCAGGTGGGGAGTGTAAATTCAAGTGTTCAGTGTTCTGATGTGAAAAACATTAATCCGTGTCAGGAGGCTGGATACTCTGCCCGTAAGACCGCAAATGCTCGCTGCACAGTGCTGAAGTCGCCCGTGTTTGAGCGTTGTCATAAGGTGGTGCCACCCGAGATGTTCTTTGCATCATGTGTGTATGATCTGTGCGCCTGCGGGTCCAATATGGATGAGTGTTTGTGTGACGTGTTGGAGGCTTACGCATCCCAGTGCCGTGAAGCCGGGGTTATCCTGCAGTGGAGGTCGCCGACACTCTGCGGTGAGTGAGATGCAGTTAACTGTCACCCCCCTTTTTGAGCATAGACGTGAAAATGCACTATCCAAACTTAATTCATTTTAATTCATTAATGCTTGGGAATGTTATGGTTGGTCTCTTTGTAAAGAAGACACTCAGCAGATTATTGCTGAAGTGAAAGCACTTCAGAAAAGGAAAGTGTAAAGAAGTTTAAAGTCCTATAGAGTCCTTTTATAGAAGTTTGATACCTTTTTAAGGATTCCACTAAAAGGTTTTAAAGTACTGTTTCCATGGTAATGCAATGTCCGATTTCAAAATGGTTTTCACAGGATGAATTTTGAGTTTAAGCTTTCAAATGATACCTAATTTATGATGATTACTAAAATGAAACGGGATAGCCAGCCGCCAAGCGTCCCGCTTCATAATTAATGAACTTTGTAACGTTGACACTGTCATTGAATTGAATCTAATTGAATCAACACCGAACTGTTCACTGAGCTGAATAATGATACTATTGCCTTCTGTGGAGCTGCTTTATAGCTAAATTGGATTTGTTTCTTAATTGATGAACATTGCAACAATTACTATGTTTACAAGCAACCTCATAGTGTGAATATAATGAGATTTAGGCAATTTTGAGATTAAACTTTAGGCTACCTCATGTAAACATAATACTTTGATCAATAAAAAAAAAAGTCTGGATACAAACGAACCAGTAATCAAATCCATGTACGCTGGAAGAACTTGGACAGTAACACCTACTGTGTGTGAGTTAGGTTTATTATAGTTAACTAAAACATTAAAAGAAATATAAAAAAAACTTTAACTGAAATTAAATAAAATATACAAAACCTTAAATTTATTTCTGTTAGTATAAAAATGCAAACTGATTCCAAATGAATGAATAAAAACTATTATCGTATCATTATACGAAAAAAATTCTCATGTTTGTTCATCCGTTCTGGAACGGAGATGATATGTCGACTGACAAGTGTGGTCTCACTTGGGAGCCCCCAAGTAAGAAAAAACGGGCAGTGGAATTGGCGCATGGAATTTGCATGCGGAGCCACTCCCCCATACATACGGGTATATAAGATGAAGGCATGCATCCACTCATTCATGTTTATGCTGAGCCTTCAGCGGTGGTTCAGGGTTGTGGCAGGGGGAACATAACATCTCGGTTCCTTCCATCAGGGAATGAGGGTTACATCAGTAACCATCTGTCAGTCACTACAACGTTATGTTGAGTTGTAACCTACCCAGCACCCCACGTAAGCCCAGAATGTAAGTCCTCACTGCCAACAGGATGGAAGGGTCAAGGCTTAGCGTTGCTCACTGCCAGACCACGCCCTGTACGGCCCAGAGATTGAGGAAACTGCTCTTTCATAGAAAATGTGTATGTACGGCAGAACAAAAAAGAAAAAAAAACACCTCCTGGTCGAGAGCAGCTCCCCACATCTCGGGGCTGCATGTATCAGGGCCTCTTAGAGAGACATTTGGAAGGTTTAGCGGCCTGGGGGACGGGCTGCTTCGCCTTCCTGCGGGAAGCTCGACGGGGCAGCTGGGGTGTTGTCTCCGGTCGTGCCAGAGCAGATGTCGAAATACTATTGGGTGAACTGGCAGTGGGCGAGATCACACATACCAAAACAAAAACCGACTGACAACATGGAACGTGTAAAATAATAAATAAAATAACTGGCTGTAGAAGTGTTTTTTAAATAAACGAGTATGTGAACTTGGCATGTTTCCTAAATATCGGCAAACATATTATGGTATTTTCATGCTTTAGTAGAGTAAAATAGTTAGCACCTTTAACTGTACACTGCTCTTTTAGAATGGCCAAAACCACTGAATGCGCCCTCTTCACCAATATGAATGATCTCTGCACTCGTTGCTTGCTGATTGGAAGAGTGATTGCTGTGCAACCATTTGGCTACAAAGCAAAAATCTATATGAGTGGATGCGTGCCACCATCTTATATACCCGTATGTACGAGGGAGTGGTTCGGCATGCAAATTCCTCTTGCCAATTCCATTGGCCGTTTTTCTAAAACTCAGAGGTGATTGGGGCTCCCAAGTGAGACCCCATTTGTCAGTCGACATAATATTGTATTGACTGACAGTGACAGATGGGAAACCGCAATTCTCAGAGAATAATCAGAATAATGAAAATTGCATGTTAACAGGATTAAAAAGATTTGCTCGTGTCATGTAACCAATCTGTGTTGTATAAAGCAGTATATAAATTCTTTTGACTTGATTTGTTGTGTTTTAGTATAATGCCATGCTTTTTCTTTTCCATCCCTACAGCTGTGGGTTGCCCGCTGGACCGCGGTTATGTGTTTGATGAGTGTGGGCCGCCGTGTCCTAAGACGTGTTTTAATAAAGACGTGCCACTCGGTGTGATCGAGGCTCACTGCTTTAAACCCTGTGTGCCAGGATGCCAGTGTCCCGCTGGACTGGTTGAACACAACGCCCACTGCATCGCCCCTGAGAAATGCCCTAAAATTATCCATGGCAATATTTGAGACCCTTAAACTGTGGAGTCAAATCGGTTTGTCTACAAGGTCTAAATATCACTGAATCTTGTTTTTAATCATCCCTGAGATCTGATGAACTAAAACAAGCTCTTGAAGTCAACATGAAATCAAAATTTGCTTTATTTCTTTATAATGCACATTCCTGGTCTTATTCTGTAAAGGCCTATTCACACTGCACCGACAAACACCCACCAACGCCAAACGATTGTTTTTGCCGATTGAACATGTTCATTCGCGGTTTGTCGCAATGTCAAATGGGAATATCTGAAAAGTGACGTACTAATCTGAGTGTGAATTGGCCTTAAAATTAGTCCACATTATTTCATATAAAAACGTTTATAATCATTATACAAATGTAAACACTTGCTAGTTTTCAGCTGACATCACAAATCCCTCTTACTTATCAACCCTTGACCTTCCAACATCTGCCTTCACTTTTCACAATTCTGTCATTTCCTGATGAATAAAAAGTACCATCCTACATTTTTTTTGTTGAATATCCTGTTTCGCTCAGAAATTCATCAGATTACAGGTATAATGTGTTGCGAATGGAGTTTTGTATTGACTTTAAAATGCTTGAGCTTAAAGCACATTTACATTTTTTTACTTTAAAGTTCAAACCACATTAACAATCCTCTACTGTATACTGTATTTAGTGGTTTGTTTGTTTTTGATTGGTGCTACTGTCTGTAAGTGTTTCTAACAGTGTTAATCTGTGTTTAATGCAGCTAAATTACACATTTTAGTTTTCCTCTTTCAACACAGATGCAAAGAGTCAAAAGCTTTTTTGAATCATCGTGAGGTTTCTTTTTTAGCATGGTTGCTTGCCATAACATCAAGATAAAAGATTATGGACTTTTCCTCTTCAATTTGATATTTTAAAACAAATTAATGATTTGAACAAATCTGCATTGTTTTTTTTGCACTGTTTTTGATGGGCCTTTTTTGCTGTTGCACTGGTGTTGTGATTACATTTTTTTCACTCTCTTTAAATACAGATTTTTATAAGCAATATGTTATTACACTTGATCATTTTATTTACAACACTGACAGTGAATCTATGTAAAAATAGAAACACAGAAAGAGCGGAATCTGATATAGTGCCTTCTCAGAATTATTTTGAGTTATTATGTACTGTATGTTATCAGGTGCATTGACATTCAACAGTATATGTTATATTTAATGTATTCTCATATTTACTGTGTCGCGTTATTACACCAAATACCACTTTTACCCAGTCTGTGCTTGTTCTTATTGCACATTTAAAATGGGTTACTCAAAATTACATTTAGTGAAAAACTGTTTTTTTACACTACTTTATTTTATATTTATACATAAATAGCGAGCCAATTTTGATTAATACGATTTAATTTAGATTTACTGTAGAAAACAAAAGATTATATAATTTTTATAAAAATTAACAAATGGGATATTTGCTCAACCAATACCATAAATATATTGTGGTCTTACAATATTTGGTTGGTTGTCTTAATTTTCATCAAAATTAAATTTCTTCAACTTTGATATAAAACATACATGTCATTTTAACTCATTTTAATGTTTCAATTTAACCAAATATTTAAAGTCTAAAATAAGAGCTATCTAACATAAGGTTTACAGTAGGATTCGGCCAGGCTTTTGATATACTGTACCTGATTGGGTGTCATGATTTGTCTGAGGAAGAGTGCGGTTAGCGCAAAGCTGCCACTGTAATCTGACCCTAAAGGTTTCCTCAGCAACAGACGTGGCTTTGTTGTAATCGTGCATCATTCATGAAGATAAACTCATCGAACAAGTGAGACACTTTCTCTTTTCAAGTTGGAATTATATAAGGTAGAGCTACCTGTTATGTTTGTATTTTATATTTGCATCATGATGTCCAGCAAGAACACATTTCATTATGTTGATTGTGCTTGTAGTGTGTATATTTTGTGTGTATAAGACCTTTGTGGTGATGAAATTGTGCTTATATGAAATGCTTTGTCTTTTTTAGGATGGAAGAGTGCTTGCATTTGGTTTGTGAGACCATCGGTGCACATGAGGAGGATGAGGTCGGCATGGACGTCATCTGTTCCCTCTATAAGAGCGTCTTTCTCATCACCGCCAGCCTGGAGGAGACAAAGAGAGCCATTTCACAGGTGAACATTCGGAACACAGACATTCGGTTCAGAATCACATGAATGAGAGGAGCGAGACAGAAAAGAGAAGTAGAAAGTAAAAGAAAGTAGAAAGAATAAGAAATGTTTAATGTGATACAGAGTTTGATGTGTTCAGGTCAGAGGTCAGAGTGGAGGGTTGTCATGTTCAGCCAAAAGAGTTCTGCATGTACTCCTAGTGATGGAGAAACAGCGAGAGAACAGAGAAGAGGTATTTTTTTATTTAATTCCTTCTATATTTCTCTAAAATACTCTGCTTTACTTTATTTTTCTTATTTCTAAAGTAAGATTATATACAGTGAGGAAAATAAGTATTTGAACACCCTGCTATTTTGCAAGTTCTCCCACTTAGAAATCATGGAGGGGTCTGAAATTGTCATCGTAGGTGCATGTCCACTGTGAGAGACATAATCTAAAAAAAAAAATCCAGAAATCACAATATATGATTTTTTAACAATTTATTTGTATGATACAGCTGCAAATAAGTATTTGAACACCTGAGAAAATCAATGTTAATATTTGGTACAGTAGCCTTTGTTTGCAATTACAGAGGTCAAATGTTTCCTGTAGTTTTTCACCAGGTTTGCACACACTGCAGGAGGGATTTTGGCCCACTCCTCCACACAGATCTTCTCTAGATCAGTCAGGTTTCTGGGCTGTCGCTGTGAAACACGGAGTTTGAGCTCCCTCCAAAGATTCTCTATTGGGTTTAGGTCTGGAGACTGGCTAGGCCACGCCAGAACCTTGATATGCTTCTTACAGAGCCACTCCTTGGTTATCCTGGCTGTGTGCTTCGGGTCATTGTCATGTTGGAAGACCCAGCCTCGACCCATCTTCAATGCTCTAACTGAGGGAAGGAGGTTGTTCCCCCATCTCACAATACACGGCCCCGGTCATCCTCTCCTTAATACAGTGCAGTCACCCTGTCCCATGTGCAGAAAAACACCCCCAAAGCATGATGCTACCACCCCCATGCTTCACAGTAGGGATGGTGTTCTTGGGATGGTACTCATCATTCTTCTTCCTCCAAACACGTTTAGTGGAATTATGACCAAAAAGTTCTATTTTGGTCTCATCTGACCACATGACTTTCTCCCATGACTCCTCTGGATCATCCAAATGGTCATTGGCAAACTTAAGACGGGCCTTGACATGTGCTGGTTTAAGCAGGGGAACCTTCCGTGCCATGCATGATTTCAAACCATGACGTCTTAGTGTATTACCAACAGTAACCTTGGAAACGGTGGTCCCAGCTCTTTTCAGGTCATTGACCAGCTCCTCCCGTGTAGTTCTGGGCTGATTTGGACAGTTGAAGACTGGAAAAATGTTGCCTGGTCTGATGAGTCTCGATTTCTGTTGAGACATTCAGATGGTAGAGTCAGAATTTGGCGTAAACAGAATGAGAACATGGATCCATCATGCCTTGTTACCACTGTGCAGGCTGGTGGTGGTGGTGTAATGGTGTGGGGGATGTTTTCTTGGCACACTTTAGGCCCCTTAGTGCCAATTGGGCATCGTTTAAATGCCACGGCCTACCTGAGCATTGTTTCTGACCATGTCCATCCCTTTATGACCACCATGTACCCATCCTCTGATACTTCCAGCAGGATAATGCACCATGTCACAAAGCTTGAATCATTTCAAATTGGTTTCTTGAACATGACAATGAGTTCATTGTACTAAAATGGCCCCCACAGTCACCAGATCTCAACCCAATAGAGCATCTTTGGGATGTGGTGGAACGGGAGCTTCGTGCCCTGGATGTGCATCCCACAAATCTCCATCAACTGCAAGATGCTATCCTATCAATATGGGCCAACATTTCTAAAGAATGCTTTCAGCACCTTGTTGAATCAATGCCACGTAGAATTAAGGCAGTTCTGAAGGCGAAAGGGGGTCAAACACAGTATTAGTATGGTGTTCCTAATAATCCTTTAGGTGAGTGTGTATATATATATATATATACACACTCAATTTTAGAGGAACCAACTACCACTTCGATGCTTCAAAAAGTTCATAAAGAGATCGTAAAACTAATCCATATGAATTGAGCGGTTTAGTCCAAATTTTCTGTAGAGACATGATCACTTTATATGATGAACAGGTTTAATTTAGGCTTGAATTTACAGAATTTTCATTTTTGGGTGAATTATCCCTTTAATGCTCGAAGAAAAGCCAGTAAAAATATTAGTTTTTTCACAGGTATTTTACACATTGTGTATTAGGGTTGTAGGAAATATCCGCAAAAAAAATTCTGCCAGGATGTTATTCGTTTTTTCTATGGATTTTTTTTCTTAGAGTGAACCCTTATCTTAGATATTTGCCTTTGTTTTGGGTCTTTTGTGTGCCTGAAATCATGTAGGGTTAAATTGTGAATTAAAAGATGTGAACTGCTTATGATTTCTATAGCTGTACTGGGAGCTCCAGATGTTGAAGGCTGGTAGAATCGATCATACTCTCAAACAAAACACACAATCAACAATCAACTTCATCTCTAAACAACTGGTAAAAAACGTGTTCATACAAATTCTCATTTAAAATTAAAATTGTATGTTTTCACTTATTTAGCTTTGCACTCTATTTTAGCTGGAATCATGATCATTCGCTCATTTGTAAATCGCCTTGGAGAAAGGTGTCTGCTAAATATATGTGTACATACTTTGTGATATTCTGTATTGTTTTCTTCTAGGAGCAAGATCCAGAGCAGTTTAGTATCTTGTGTCTTCAGAATAGGGCCAAGAGACTTTACACCAGGTCACTTTAAACACACACTCTTTAATTCAATTGCTTATACTCACAAATTTACCACATATTCTTCCTGCTTTCTGATCCAGACTTGTTCTTGATGGTGTTTGGAGTGTCCTACCATCTCTTTCTCAGAGGAACGCTGGGAGCATGCGACCGGGCAGGATCTCTCCCAGCAGTACCGACATCCTCCAACTCCTGTCCTACAAATATGACGTCATCAAAGAGCACGTGTACAGAGAGATGTTACAGGATGAGTATGGTACAAGATCAAATTCAGAGTACTCAACCACTCCTTTTCAAAGAATAGTTAAAGAGTATTTTTTGCACATAATTAAAGGTGTTGTTTGGTGGGACTCGATGTCAGCGTGGGATCAGACAGATTGCGTGTGTGAACTGGGAGCGTTTGTAGAGCAAGCTTTCAGACACAGAGACCTTCTCCAGATGTGTGGGCTGCCAGGGGCCCTCCGGTGCTACAGGTAATTAAAAGTTAATTTGTTGATTTTCGAATCTTCCATTATATATTTGCCATTTAAACCCAAGTATAAAATTACATGGTAACACTTTATTTGAAGCCTAATGCATTATAAATTTACATTAAAATGCACTATATCTTTTCATAAACAATTGTAACCAATGGTAAAATGCATTATAATGTTTGCAGATTCTTTATTACATCTTAAAGTTGTTGTTTGTCATGTTTATTAACGCATTATACTTTCTAATGGTGTGGCAAAAAAAATATATAAGAATTATAATGAATTATAACTGTGGTTACAATTAATCATGATATGATGCAGTGCATCATAAAGGTGCATTACAAGGCATAATTAATGCATTAAAATACTTTTATAATGCATTATATATAAAGACTTTAAGTAAAGTCTCACCAAATACATTACTACTTAATTCTTTTTGATGAATATGGTAGGAGCTGTGATTCTGTGGTCTTGCGAGGCTGTCCTGAGAGTGTTAAACCTAGAGATCAGGCTTGGTCATCCAAACCGAGGGAACAGGCTTGGTCCGCTGTCATCTTCCTGTTGGAGCTGGAGTCACATTATCAAGATGAGAAGGAAGCAATCTGCACGCTCATGAACAGGTCATTCAGTTGTGTTCATTGGTTGATGAATTCTAATAGATGTATGTGATTGGCTAACAGCATCAGTAGTTTGAATACACCAGACAGAATACACCATAGAAGGTTTAATGTTTCTGCCCACTATAGTGCCTCTACTGGCAACCCTGAGAATGCAACACAAACACAATGACAAGAAATTTGAGCATGCATAACTAGAAATGTTGACATTCACATACTGCCATAGTTAAGCATGACTTTTTAATGTCAATATCAATCTATTATATTAATGGTAATATCTATGCTAATGGTTGCACAATGTTGTGATGTGATTTATTACTCCAGCAGAGTGGGACAGGAAGCTCTGCGTGTAATATATCTCAGTTTGTGCGTCGCTGTGCGGAGAGCTGAGAGAGAAGAACAGTCCTACACAGCACTGCTGGTCGCCAGACAGCACTGGGACAGATGGTGAGCGTGTTAAATATGGGATTTAAAACACTGACTGTGTGCTGACTCGTACACAAATTTTTATTCCAAAGTGTGCAAGCTTGAATAAAAACCATCTCTGTGTGTTCTAGGCCTTATATGAGAGGCTCAGTCAGTCAGGAACTCTCTAGAATCTGGCTTCAGGAAAATGTGGATCCCACCGCTAAAAAACAGCAGGGCTGGAAAAAAGGAAATTGCGCACAGCAGGTACTGAAATATAATATGAATATGAATTTGAAAGTTACGTTGTGTTATATGGTCAAGTTGGAATAAAATGAACTTGTTGGGCAATTTTTCTTGTTCACTTACTTACAAAGACAGAAAGACTTTCTAAAAATATATCTAAAATGTATTATCTTCATTTGCATTAAATGTGTAGTTGTTATTTAATCACCACCAAAAGTTTGAGGTCCATTTTTGGGGTAATTTTTTTTAATGTTTTTGATAAAGTCTCGTATGCTAACCAAGGCTGCATTTATTTGGTCAAAAATACAGTAAAAACAGTAATATTGTTATTTAAATTATTATTACAATTTAAAATGATATATACAAATAAAGCTGAATTTTCAGTCTTCAGTGTCACATGATCTTTCAGAAATCATTAATATGCTGATTTGCTGCTCAAGAAACATTTCTTACCATTGTGAATGTTGAAAAAAAAGTTGAAAACAGGAAAGAAACCATTATACATTTTTCTTCTGGATTCTTTCAAAAGAACAGCATTTTTTTTATTGAAATATTTTGTAACATTATAAATGTCTTTACTGACACTTTTGATTAATTTAATTCTCTCTTTCCCAAAAAAAACAAACACTGACCCCAAACTTTTGAACGACATTTTGTCATTTTTGTGCTCCCACAGAGAATGATGGAAAATTTAGGAAAAACATGGAAAAAATTATTTGGTCTCTTCATCTGGTATCAGCTTTATCAACAGTACTACTGCTAAATACATACGTTCATGTATGATTATCTCAAAAATACATTCATTCCAACATGACTTGAAGCCAGCAAAATTTCCCTATGCTTGTGTTATGTGCAGTTTTATTGTAAGTTGTTTATTTTCTTACCCATCAGGCTGTGCTGCAGTTTTTGGTTCTGTGTCAGGAGCAGGAAAGGAAACAATTGTTGGAGATCTTGCACAGGGTTTCCCTGAGCGACCTCCAGGGGCTCCAAAACATTCAGGAAAACAACAGTTAATCATATACATATAAAAACACAAATATCACTATTAAAGGGAAAGTTCCCCCCAAAATTATTATTCTGTCATTATTTACTCGCTCTTGTGTTGTTCCATAATGACTAGTAATTTAGCATTAGAAGCACATCAGCAGTAAAATATGCCTTCTCTGGTTTTCATTAAAAGTGTGTATATTTGTGTCTTTTAAGATGTGGTCCATGGAAACGCAGTGGATCCGAGTTGTGTGTTGAGCCTGCAGCAGATTAAAGCTGCTCTACAGGAAGCACATGGTTCTTATACTGGACCCTTCGCCCCAGGGTGTTCTCGGATAGATGTCTCATGGGTGGAATGTGCCATTAATTTGCTGACTAAGCTGACACAAGCACATGAAGATGAGGCCTGGACTGTTTTATACTCTCTGCCAGATTTGGTGAATCTCTCATGCTATGTTCTGAATAGCATACCCTCATTATTTCTGCAGTATTTAGTATGTATGCTTAGCACAGTCTGTGAAATTTCAGTATGCATGGAATACACCCACTATGTTTGCTAAAATGTGCAAATCCCAGGCATCACACAATGCAGTGCACTCAAATGGACAATTTTCAGTGTGATAAATGAGATTTAAACCACAATTTTTGACGTCTCTATTTTTTTAATAGCTTGTTTGATCCAGTCTCTTTCCTTTCTCAGGACCCCGAGGGTCTTTGGACTTTGCTTCACAAATATGAGAGTGAACTGCATGGACCCAGTTTCCACAACCTGCATGAAGTTTTGCAGTCACGTGTGCCAGCACACGCCAACACAGTGAACGCTGAAACCGTAATGACAAATGACTTCCACACTTAGACATCACCAATCACATATCATGCTTTCCTGATGCCAAAATCATCTATGCATTGGATCTAGAGCAAGGCCTCTTTTGCTTTTAACAGATGATAACTAGAACCTAAGCAATGTTCTGAAGAGCCTACACTTTATAGTGGAAAAGGGATCTTTAGATTTTTAAAATGTCCTTCACACTAAGAAAAATGGTTCTTCTAAGAACTGTTGACTGTACGGTTCTTAAGGGGCACTGCTGTGAAAACCCCCTTTTGAAACCTTTATTTTTATATATCCAGAGAACCAGTACAACTCAAGAACCCTTTACTTTTAGAAATGGTTCTTGATACTTAGAATGTTCTTTGCTGAACCTAAAGTACTTGAAGAAACCACTGAAGAACCTTGACTTGAAGAGATGAACTAGATTTTCAATTGAAGGGATACAATACAAGATGAGTAACTGTTTCCTGTGTCTCTGTTAGGAGAGAGAGAGGACTGAACAGGAGCATGAAGAGCTGTCAGATGGTGAAAAACAAGAACTCTGCACTGGTAATTGACAAACATTCATATGCCACATCCTTAATATAATGCAGTTGAATTTCAGTCTTCAGTGTCACATGATCCTTCAGAAATCATTCTAATATGCTGATTTGCTGCTCATGCAATGTTATTATCAATGTTGAAAACAGTTGTGATCCTTAAGATTTTTGTGGAAACCATGTTTATGTTTTTCTTTTTTTTTTCAGGATTCTATGATGAATAGAAAGTTAAAAAAAGAGCAGCATTTATTTGAAATATAAATCTTTTGTGACATCATACATTTTTTTTAATGTCACTTTTGATCAATTTAATGCATCCTCGCTGAATAAAAGTATTATTTCCTTAAAAAAACTTTTGATGGTAGTGTATAAATTAACTAGTTGAGATACGGGCAAGGCTTTTATTCTGTATTTCTGTGTTTGAAGGATGTGGCATGGTTTTAGATCCAGAAGATACTCCATATTTAGAGATTGTGTGTGTCAAAGACCCAAGAAATGAAGTGAGCGTGATGGAGATGAGAGACGGAGACAGAAAAAGAGAAGAAGGAGACATTAAGAGCAAAGGAGACCATGAGGAGATTTCAGTGGAGAAACAAAACTCTCTGATCACACTGGCCTGGAGCAAACCAACCCACGGAGAGAATCACATTCAGGTACATATGCAAAACACACATGCACTCTTTCTGTGTTAAATCACCTCAAACTGTTCGTTTATACATAGAAAGGTTTGATTTCTACAGGAAGTGACCTTGACTCAGCAGAAAGAAGAGGCCGTCTCTATTACAGTGCAGGAGGATGGAGATAATAACACACACGTCCCTGACACAAATCCACATGATGTGAACATTTACACACACCAGGAGAACGTAAGCTCTGTCTCACTGCAGCGAAGTGCACAGTTTGAAGAAACACATTCAGAGAGTGAGAAAGGAGAGACACAGACACTGATCCAACAAGACCATTCAGGCTTCATCACAGTAAGAGTGTCACTTCAAATTACTTTTGACCCATAACGTGTTCCTCTGTGTCAGTAGCTGTATTACTTTTTGTATATATAATACGTAAAATTAGGAATAGATCTGGGTTCTCAGCCTTTTTTGTTTGTTAGATGAAAACCTGTGATATAAAATATCTACTTTGAAGTGCCCTAGATTGTAATAATGCACACAATTTTCAAAATATCTAACATGTACAAACAATGAACAGCTGTATTTTTATTAACTAACATTAACAAATATTAATAAATACTGCAACAAATGTTTTGCTCATTGTTAGTTCATGTTAGTTAATACATTAACTAATGTTAACTAATGAACCTTATTGTAAAGTGTTCCCGGTTTAGTTTTTCACACAATCTCAGAAACCCCCTGAAGGTCACTCTAGGGTTTCTTAAAACTTAAAATTAACTTAAAAGTTAATGCATGTTGAAAATAATAATACTAATAACAATAATAATTTTCAATTTTATAGTGTATTTCTCAAACCCAAGATTAAAGCTGGAACTGAAACAAAATAAATAGGCTACAGTCAATATCCAGTGTTTTTCTCAGAATGTTTTTATATCACTTTGTCTTTGAAATCTGAAATCTCAAGGAATCTATATTTCACAATAATCATACAACAAATATCACGTTTTTTTTGTTGTTTTTTTTTTCAGGCTGGGCAGCAACAGGAGGATATAAGAGATGGAGAGTTCACACGGCAACCTCTCGGGGACACCCATCATCCCGACTCTCCTTCACAGCTGCTACGAAACACTGACACGCCACCAGCAAGTGTCCATTTCCCAGACGCTGAACCCACGCAAACATTGGAGACCCATGAGATGGAGGAGCAGAGGAACCAGGAGATCTGTGAGAGAGCGGGTGAGGAGCAGCAGTTACAGCGGGAGGCCACCATGCGCTGCCTTGTGGACATCCAGAGGAGAGCAGAGCGACGCTGGCAACGGGACAGAGACAGACAGCTACTCAGAGTGAGCAAACTCATCTGTGCCATCTGCATAATAATATTGGAATGCTTCACAATATTTATGGAAGCTTATTTCTGCCACGCAACAACAACAAAAATCATGCTTTTGGTAAATTATACTTGACATAAAAAGTTTACATGAGAAACTGATCACAAATGATGAGACATAGTCATAATACATAAAAAAGGTGAAATTATGACGACATAATTATGAGATAGAAAAGTCAGAATTATGAGATACTAAGTCATAGTTATGAGGTAAAGTCATAATGAGGTTTAATTTCAACAAAAAGTTGAAATGATGACAAAAAGTATTATGACTTTTTATTTGAATTTTGACTTGTGTCATTATTATTACTTTATCTTATATTTTTGACTGGTCATAATATGTCATAATTTTGACTTTTTATCTCATAATTATGATTTAGTATCTCATAATCTAGGCTTTTTCCCGTTTCACAGACAAGGCTTAAACCTAGTCCCTAAAATGCATGTTTGAATTGTTTTAATTGAAAGCAACTTGCACCGTCTGTCATATCTTAAAAAATGTCAGTGCCATTGTTTAGTCTCAAGATGCACACCAGTAATGTTTTTTTTTTCTAAGGCTCGTTTATAAAAGCTACTTAAATGTCCTAATTGAACTAAGGCCTAATCCTGGATTAATCTAAGCCCTGTCTGTCTGTGAAACAAGGCTTTTATGTCATAATTAGGATTGACCAAAGAATGACAGAAATTGGCTTCATTTAATATGTTTTATTTGTGGAATATTTAGTTAAAAAGGCCATATACTATGCTTTTGGACCTTTTTTGAATTCATAACCCATTTTACTTTCATAATATGAAGTTTTTGGGTGAAACAGGATATTCACTGCCAAATGCGCACAGTAAGACCAGGAATGTAAATTAAATATGTAAACAGGGTCACTTTTGATTTCATGTTGACAATAAAGAGAAGTTTATAGTTTACTATTGAATTGCGAGTATATTGTTTTGATCTGTTGAGGTTCAAGAGCGACTGGCCATCGTCCAGAGTCGAAAGGCTGATGAAGATCTGCTGGGCCTGACTCAGGAAGACACACTCAGGCATCTGACCGACACGCTACGACAGGTACACACGAATTCATGTGCATTCTTTCACACACCACTGTGTGGACATGATGTAAATGTTGATTGAATGTTCTAGGAGGATGAGCTACAACAGAAAACTTTAGTAAGAGAGAAACTCCAGCAGATGAGGAGAGAACGCTCATGTATTCTACAGACCAGACGAGAGAGGTAACGTATGCGCACATGCTAGGCTAGCTCATTCTGACAGTGAACACTAGGTATTTTATGTCATCTAACTAAATAACTAATAACTAACTAATATCATCTAACTAAATAACATCTAAATAACTAATTAAATTAAAATTCTTGTATCATTCACTCTTGTTCCTGATCTCCTAAGTCTTACGGACCACAATATGGAAGCCCATTTCCAACACATAA
Organism: Abramis brama; assembly: GCF_963993115.1. Taxonomy (NCBI): domain Eukaryota; kingdom Metazoa; phylum Chordata; class Actinopteri; order Cypriniformes; family Leuciscidae; genus Abramis; species Abramis brama. The sequence goes on from NC_139971.1 coordinate 26,735,027, forward strand.
AAAATAATGCTTTGGTAAATCATAATTATGACATTAAAATAATTACATTGTAGCCTACTTACTCAAATAAGTACTGAGTAATTTTAATTAACTATGTGTGCTTACTATAGACTTATGGTAAGGGTTAGGGTTTGTTTACTTATAATTAAGCATAATTTACTGTTATTACTATAGTAAGTACATGTAGTAACATGTAACTACTGTGTGCCACCTTAAAATAAAGTGTTACCAAAATTATAATATAAAAAGTCCAAATTATGACATACTAAGTAATATTTGTGATATGAAATGTCAAAATTATGACAGAAAGTCTTAATTATGACATAAATCCAAAAATATGTATTAAAAGTTGAAAGTGATACTTTCAATGACTTTTGAAATGAGATAAAAAGCCATAATTATATGGAAGCTTGTTTCTGCCACAGAATAAAAAAAATACAAAAGGTAACTGTGGCTATTTTTCATGCAATTCTGATTTTTTTTTCTCCTCAAAATTACATTTTTATTTTCTGTGTGGCTTCCACACAAAACAGCCTATGGTGATTCAAAAAGAGCAGCATCAGAAATATGCTAGTTTTTTCCATTTGTGGAGAAAGAAAATCAAGAGGTTCTCTCTAGCAGAAAATGAAAGTTGTACTAATCTATTTGTTTTGGTTTTATAGAAATACAGCTGGATTTAAAGAGCTTCTTGCACCCACAGCTCAACGTATGACCGAAACCGAAGAAGGACACTAGTGCATACTCAAACCCATTTCCACAAACATACAGAACACACAGTAAAACATTCATCAACTTTATTGATGTAGGAGCACAAAAGTAACTGTTTAAACGATAGCAACTTTTGCTCAAGGTTCAAACACTTTCCTAATTGCAAATGATAAATGTCACCCCCTTTAAGTTTATATTAGTGCTTACAATGCATGCACACACATTGGCTGTTGATCTTTTAAGAAGACTGTTGTGTTTCTTTGGCAAATAATAAATTGCATGACTCGTATAACTTTATCATAGACAGTGAGCACATTGAAACACTTTTGGGTTTGGTTTGCTTTGTTTTGTATTCATCTCAGTGTGACGCCCACATGCATATTATCCTGTCCTGCCATTGAATAGAAACCAGCACTTCCTCTGAATTAATAGTACAAGATGACTGACAATGCCTGAATACCTTGACAATGCAAGTATATAATGAGACACGTTTGAACATTTTATTGAACTCCAGAAAACTGCACAATGCCTCAGTCTTTTAAAACAAACTTGTGCGTGCGTGTTAATTATAACTTAAACAACACAGTCTGCCTCCCCACAGACATTGCGTTTTATATATTCAGAGAGCATATATACTGTGAAAGTCTACAATGGAAATGAAAGTAGTGAATAAATTATTTTGCTTTGCCTCTAGTTATGCTTGTCTTTTCTTTTAAAATGGTGCATGAATGAATTTATTTGTAGGTTTGCATGTGAGATTGCAGTAAATAATGCAAGTGTAAGTGTATGTCTATATGTACTGCAAGTGTGTGTGTTCGGTTCACTATATGATTAAACGTGGAGGGTGAAGATGAAATCTGTCCGACAAAAGGGAATCTTAACACTTCCCCAAACAAAACTTGTAAAGAATTGTGGGACTACTGGTGGGCGCACTGCACCCCCGGACCATGCGGACCCCCTTCTTCGTCAGAGCTGTCGTTGTAAGCTTCACGGCGGTGACTGCCTGCTGATCCCTGACTGAGGTCAAAATCCTGCAGATCCACTTCCTCCGCATCCGCTGAGATGACAGGAACCTCTGTACGTGACGGCAACAGATCTTCCAACTCCTGTATGAACAGACACACATGAAATAAAGTACATCAGTGAGTGGACCTGACAAGATGGAGCTATTTGTCTTCAGTCAAAGTCTGCAAGACCTAGTAAGATACTTTAGAAAGCATTTTAAAGGCCCACTGAAGCAGCTTTGTATGATGTGTTGATGTAATTCCACTGAAACAGGAAGCTAAGGCGGGACATATTAAATGGCTCCTCCCCCTTTTCAAATAGCCAATAGCGTTTGGTTTACCTCACAGACTTCAAGTCGTACTTGACAGCACCATGGAAGCAAATCCGAGCACTGATGATACGTTGGTAGAGGTAGTAGAGATATGAATAAATTCTAGCCATTTCATTCTTGACCAACGTACAGTTGGAAAACAGAATAAAACTTGAGCGTTTGAGCAACCGAAAACACATCTCCAACCCATATTGCTCCGTGACAGGTCAACGGTCGCTTTGGCCAGGTGCTTTACGCTTTACATTCTAGTGAGATTGGATAGAAGATTTTATGAGAAGCTGAAGTCAGCGGTGATGTCATAAAAATCTGCGATCCATTTTACCAGAAGTGAGAGACTTGAGTTTTGAATGCTTTTATCTCCTAAATGCGAATTTTGTCATTATTTTGGAACACACCAGCTTATTCATAACCTTAAGGCTAGCATATTAATAAAAGCAAAAAATTATTATTTCATTTAAAATTTTCTTTTTACGCTTAAGTTGAATGTTGATTTATTTATTATTTGTAATTTATTTTATTTCAGCTTTATTTCAATAAATGATTTAAAAAAAAATAGTTTTAGTCAACAACATCAACACTGCTGGAAACTCACCGTTAGTTTCTCTGTGCTGATCCAGCCATTCTCCGGAAATTGCACGTCAAACTTGATGAACAGATCTCCTTTCTCAAACGGGTTTCTGTACTGAGGCATTCCTTCCCCCCGGACGACCCTTATAGAACCTGACAAAGGACACAAGGACAATTCCTAGAAAATATTCTATAAAAACAAGAACAAAACATTGACCCCCCCCAAAAAAACCTGTGCTCACCTGGCTCTATGACTTTGCCAGGGGGATATTTGATGACGAGATGCCGTCCATCAAGGTGCGTGAGCATGAACTGAAATCCACAGAGCGCCTCCACCAGGCCAATCTTGTGGCAAATGTGCAGATCGTTTCCATCACGACGGAACTCCTGCATACAAAGACATCATACTGAAGGTTTTGTTCTTTAAAAGTAGTGGAAAATGCAATTACTTAAATGTTAATGTTATATTTCTATAATGTAAATATTCTCATTCTGCAAAACAGCACATCCTAATAGCCAGAAAGTGATTCAATGCTGCTTGCTGCATTTCTTCAGTATACTTATGCATACATGTAAATTGAACAATGTGCACAATCATTTACCAAAACAATATTCATGCTTCAACATCAAATTTAAGTTGAAATTAATCCTAACCAAAATTTTAAATCATGTATGCAGCACAAGTAATGTTGTTTTTTATGAGCAGTCATTTTAGCAGGGTATTGAAAAAAGAATAAATCTAAATATTTAAATTTTATAAATGTATTTATTGTAACCTATATATTATATATAACCTACAGAATACATTCATAGACTCCAGTGTGCACATTTATCTAAGGAAGAGCATTGAAAAAGTTGTGTAATTACTGTAACCATTAGCCGATAATCCAAATAGTTTTTATTCATCCATCTCTGACATTATGTATATAGTTATTTTTTTTTTAAATTATTATTATTCTTTATGTATGTGTATCTGTTTCTCTTGTGTATATCCGTTTTATATTTGTTTTCAGTTATGTCCTCCACACTGAATTCACTCAATGAAAATTGGTCAGTGTTAATGCTGGTAACTTTGTTCGTAAGAAAAGCACAATCAAGTATTGGTAAAAAAAAAAATTGTTATTTAGGGTCCAACTATTATCTCTTTTCTGCTCTTTGTGTGTGTTTTACCTCATGGTCTTTCTCCTGCATCACCAGTATAATGTCTCCAGGCTCTGTGTTGGGTGACTGGTCCGCCTCTCCGGTGAATGTGATCTTCTGTCCATGTTTCATTCCTTTATCCACGTGCACCTCCAAGACCTTCACCTCTTTACTCACCTTACGGCCGTCACACTCTTTACAGCGGTCTTTCTCATGGATCACCTCCCCTACAAACACAACCAAGTTAAAATGTTGAATTTAGACCATCACAAATCATGTTCATGCATTTAAAGTTTAAACAATGAAAAGTAGTACTGAATTCTCACCCTCTCCGTTGCAGTCAGTGCACACAGACTGCATCTGCTGTACCATGCCAGGAGCCAACTGTCTGATCATGATCCGCATGCCACGGCCCCTACACGTGGCGCACTTCTGCACGGCCCCTGTTTTACCCCCTTGACTGATGAAGAAGAAGAGTTAAGGGGGGTATAGTGGCTACTCACTCCAATGATATAACCGCTGAGAGACTAAGACAGGGACTTTATGCACTTGTAACGCAAAAATAAAACATTGGTGAAGAAAAATAACTTTTACTAGCTTTTCTTTATAGCACAGACTGATGTTTCTTGATGGTACAAAGTTTTGTGTTTAACAAAGAATACATCGTCCCTGCTCACCCCCTCTCCATCTCAATCAGTGAACAGGTGACTAATATTCACATTCCTACGTAATCCCGTGACCCCCCAACCATGATCATGTGACAATCAAAAACATGAACTCTTTCATGTCTACTACATTCCAGCCCCTAATTATTATCAAATAATGATTCCATTTTCATTAGACATTAATTTTTCTAATTAATGCATTAACAACATCATATAATGTCCATTTCTTCTTCCAAAAAAGGAAAAATCTTGAAAAAAGACAAGCCAAAAAAAGTGTTCATACTCATATTCAAAGTATTCTTTCCAGTTAATCTCTGTCAAGCTCATAGGCCAATGTCAAAATCAAAAAATGTCAGGAAGTTATCCATATTCTGCTTCTTGTAGAAGACAGACCTTGGTTATCGGCCTGTCCAGACAGCTGCTTTTAGTCTTAATTTGCACATGACGCACAAATCCTTTTCTGTCTGGAATAGTTTGAATTATGCATCCCATAAGCCAAGAGTTTCGAGGTGCTGTGTTATCCACTATAAGCACTATGTCTCCTGATTTAAAGTTGCTTTTGACTCTTGACCATTTCTGACGTTCTTGAAGCTGCGGTAAGTAATCCTGAACCCATCTCTTCCAGAACAAATCTGACATGTACTGGACTTGTTTCCATCGTTTACAAGCATAAACATCATCCTTTTTGAATTCTCCTGGTGGTGGTGAAGATGGTGAAGTCCTCAAAAGCAACAGGTGGTTTGGTGTTAATGCTTCCAAGTCACTGGAGTCTGTGGATGCTAAGGTAATTGGACGACCATTAATAATAGCTTCCACTTCGCAAAGAACGGTGTGTAGGCCTTCTTCATCTAGATTCTGCACCTTTAAGGTAGAATTCAGAACTTTCCGCACAGATCTAATTCATCTCTCCCAGGCCCCTCCATAATGTGATCCAGTTGGGGGTTAAACGTCCATATGATCAATTTCTGAAGAAGGACATCATTGATTTCACACTGATTCCATTCTTTTATGGCAACTTTTAGCTCACGTTCTGCTCCAACAAAGTTCTTTCCATTATCAGATCGAAGTTACTTGACTTGTCCACATCTTGCAGTGAAACGTTGCAGTGCATTTATGAAAGAATCTGTGTCCAATAAGGGTGCCACTTCAATATATATGGCTCATATGGCTAAACAGGTGAAAATTACTCCATACCTTTTCTCAACGCTTCTTTCTGCACTTTACCTCAAAAGGTCCAAAATAATCTACCCCAACACGGGTAAATGGAGGTTCATTCGTAGTAACTCTTTCTGATGGTAAATCCTGGAAGTGTTCAGTCTTCGACAGATGATGCATTTGGACAATACTCTTCTTATTGCTGTACTTACACCAGTAATCCAATACTTCTGTCGTAATTTGGACAACATGATTACGGCCAGCATGTCCTACCTCCTTGTGTATGTGTCTCAGGAGGATATCCGAGATGTGAGAATTCTTGGCCAAAATGACAGGATGTTTGGATTCTTCAGGTATTGATGCCCCACTCAATCGTCCACCAACCCTCAAAACATATTCAAGAACAGGGCAAAGTCCCTGAATGTGGCTCAGTTGTCTCAGGCAAGTCTCAGTTGTTTCCTCTTCTGACTAAAAGACAAGAGCAGATTCTTAAATTTCAAAATCCAAGCCAATACTTTCTTTAAACGGAACCAAGAAGAAAAGTGATGAATTAAACGTGAAAGCACATCATCCTCTTCTTTGAGCTGTACAAAGTTAACCTCAATGCTTTTCTTGACCTCAGGGTCATCCACTTCAAGCTTCTTAAGTTCATTGAGATTAGCAGGCCACTTATTTTCATGAAGAAGAAGAAAGGCAGGACCTGATGTCCATGTCTTGTTCTTAAGAAACACGTTGACAGTTGATCCTCTGGAAGCAACATCAGCTGGATTGCTTTCTGTGTCTACATATCTCCACTGTGAAGCTTGAGAGGCCTTGAGGATTTCTGTCACTCGATTGGCTACAAATATTTGAAATCGTGAGGTCTCATTCTTGATGTACTTGAGAACAGAAGCACTGTCCGTCCAAAAGACGGAATATTGAAGCTGCAGATGCAGTTCTTTCTTCCATAACACATCCATTCGGCTTGCCATGGTAGCAGCAATGAGCTCCACACGAGGGATGGTAACAGACTTAATTGGTGCTACACTTGATAAAAGCATAATGTACTTGAGAATGCATGTTGTGTAAAAGCAAGTATGTCACAGTTCCATATCCATCCTGGCTCGCATCAGAAAAATGATGCAACTGTGCATTTGTGATGTCACCAAAGTTGGGAGATTTTAAACATCTGGCAAGCACAAAACATTCCAGATGGTGAAGTTCTTGCAGCCATGTGGTCCATTTTTTAACAACTAATTCAGGCAAGACATCATCCCATCCTGAATCTCCTTTGCAGATATCTTGCAAGATTTTTTTTTGCAGACAACACTACAGGCCTCACAATTCCCAATGGATCATAGATGGAACTAATCATGGATAGGATTCCTCTTCTGGTCAGAGGTCTGTCTTTGATTACAATCTTGAACTTGAATACGTCAGACTGAATGCACCACTGCACTCCCAACACTCTCTCAACTGATGGAGAATCCCAATCCATGCTCAAGTCTTTCACTGTCTTTGCTCTTTGATCCTCTGGTATTACGTCTAGCACTTGACGCCTGTTGCTCATCCATTTTGTGAGCCTAAATCCACCTTTGGCGCATATGGATACAAGCTCCTGGTACAAGGTTATCGCTTGTTCAACTGAAGTGACTGAAACCAAACAATCATCAACATAAAAGGAATGTAACATTTTATCCACTGTTTCCCTGTTGAACTGCTCTTTATGATCTTGTGCACATTTCCTAAGTGCAAAGTTTGCGGTGTACCCACATCCTAAAGTCAACTGGATCTTTACTTTACTTTATTTAACAAATCAACATCATCAGCTGGTACTCTTACTCAAATGGAACATTGATTCTACATCTGCCATGATCACCACTGGTTCTTTTCTGAATCTTATCATCACTCCAATGAGTGAGCTGGTTAAGGTCTGGTCCTTGCAAGAGTTGAGCATTAAGTGATGTTCGCTGAAAACTTGCTCCACAATCAAATACCACACAGATTTTTTTCTTAGTGGGATGGTAGACACCATGATGTGGGATGTACCAGATCTTTCCATCACTACGTGTAATATCCTCTGCTGGTACTTGCTCTACATAACCTTTGGAGACCATATCCTTCATAAAGGCTTTATAGTCAGCAAAAAAAAAACTGAATCTTTTTGAAGTCTCCTCTTTAGATGCAAAGCATGTTGTTCCACAATTTTACGATTGTTTGGCATTTGAACTCTCTTTCTCAGAGGTAAACCAATCTCATAATGCCCATCAACAACTTTGACAGAATGTGTCACCATTTCCAATTTTTTATCTTCTTTTGAATAGCCAGTTTGTTCATCTTGGCTACATTCTGGGAACTCCATTTTAAACTGCTGTTGCCATATGTCTTCCAAATTCACAACTGAAATTCTGTTGACGGTGACTTCTGGCTGAGCACAATCCATTTTGTTCTCACTGTCTCCAATGAGTGGGCCATTCACAGTCCATCCCAAAGTTTTGCATATGGTCCATCATTTACGCTGCGGATTACCTCCAATGGTTCCAATGCTTTAGGAACATTTGTCCCTATCAGCAGCTCAATCCCTGCCTAAATCTCAGGTAAATGAACACTCTTTAAATGGGACCATCTTTGAAGATCTCTTACTCTAGGTATATTCCCTTTATGAACAGGCATACTTTCCTGTGTATAGACTTGATGTAATTCACAAAAGTTGTGGCCATTCAAGCCAGCTACCTCCAGTCCAGATAGAACATGACTATATACAACCTTTTCTTGCCCCATAGTTCGTAGAAGTATCCGCACTTTGGTTCCTGTGAGGTTGAGTCTTCTCATTAAACTCTCCGTACAAAACACAGCGGTGCTCCCTTGATCTAAAAATGCATAAGTAGTGACAATTTTGCTGCCTTTCTTGGCCTTGATCTGTACAGGCACAATCAGGAGTTTACAATCATGATCACCAGCCCCAGTAAGACCACTAGATACTAAGACATCATCCACTGCCATTTTTTATTTCTTCTCAGTTATATCGTATATATACTTTTACTTTGGGAAAGATATGGAGCAAAGTGGGATGTCTAAGACCACAAACATCACAACAAAGACATTTTTTGCACTCTTTGCTGATGTGCCCAATACACAAACACCCAAAACAAATTCCACTTTCTTTCAAGAAGCCAATCTTCTCTTTGTGGGATTGTTTTCTCACCCGAGGACACATACCCAATGTGTGTGCACCTCTACAGCAGAAACATTCTTTCCTATCAAATCTAACCTTTTTCTTTGTAAAATAAGTATTTGAACACCCTGCTATTTTGCAAGTTCTCCCACTTGGAAATCATGGAGGGGTCTGAAATTGTCATCGTAGGTGCATGTCCACTGTGAGAGACATAATCAAAAAAAAAAATCCAGAAATCACAATATATGATTTTTTAACTATTTATTTGTATGATACAGCTGCAAATAAGTATTTGAACACCTGTCTATCAGCTAGAATTCTGACCCTCAAAGACCTGTTAGTCTGCCTTTAAAATGTCCACCTCCACTCCATTTATTATCCTAAATTAGATGCACCTGTTTGAGGTCGTTAGCTGCATAAAGACACCTGTCCACCCCATACAATCAGTAAGAATCCAACTACTAACATGGCCAAGACCAAAGAGCTGTCCAAAGACACTAGAGACAAAATTGTACACCTCCACAAGGCTGGAAAGGGCTACGGGGAAATTGCCAAGCAGCTTGGTGAAAAAAGGTCCACTGTTGGAGCAATCATTAGAAAATGGAAGAAGCTAAACATGACTGTCAATCTCCCTCGGACTGGGGCTCCATGCAAGATCTCACCTCGTGGGGTCTCAATGATCCTAAGAAAGGTGAGAAATCAGCCCAGAACTACACGGGAGGAGCTGGTCAATGACCTGAAAAGAGCTGGGACCACCGTTTCCATTGTTACTGTTGGTAATACACTAAGACGTCATGGTTTGAAATCATGCATGGCACGGAAGGTTCCCCTGCTTAAACCAGCACATGTCAAGGCCCGTCTTAAGTTTGCCAATGACCATTTGGATGATCCAGAGGAGTCATGAGAGAAAGTCATGTGGTCAGATGAGACCAAAATAGAACTTTTTGGTCGTAATTCCACTAAACGTGTTTGGAGGAAGAAGAATGATGAGTACCATCCCAAGAACACCATCCCTACTGTGAAGCATGGGGGTGGTAGCATCATGCTTTGGAGGTGTTTTTCTGCACATGGGACAGGGCGACTGCACTGTATTAAGGAGAGGATGACCGGGGCCATGTATTGCGAGATTTTGGGGAACAACCTCCTTCCCTCAGTTAGAGCATTGAAGATGGGTCGAGGCTGGGTCTTCCAACATGACAATGACCCGAAGCACACAGCCAGGATAACCAAGGAGTGGCTCTGTAAGAAGCATATCAAGGTTCTGGCGTGGCCTAGCCAGTCTCCAGACCTAAACCCAATAGAGAATCTTTGGAGGGAGCTCAAACTCCGTGTTTCTCAGCGACAGCCCAGAAACCTGACTGATCTAGAGAAGATCTGTGTGGAGGAGTGGGCCAAAATCCCTCCTGCGGTGTGTGCAAACCTGGTGAAAAACTACAGGAAACGTTTGACCTCTGTAATTGCAAACAAAGGCTACTGTACCAAATATTAACATTGATTTTCTCAGGTGTTCAAATACTTATTTGCAGCTGTATCATACAAATAAATAGTTAAAAAATCATACATTGTGATTTCTGGATTTTTTTTTTTAGATTATGTCTCTCACAGTGGACATGCACCTACGATGACAATTTCAGACCCCTCCATGATTTCTAAGTGGGAGAACTTGCCAAATAGCAGGGTGTTCAAATACTTATTTTCCTCACTGTAATTATCATCATATTGGCAGGCATGTCCAAATCATACATATATTGCACTTCCTCCATGACATTACCACAGCCTCTAAGAAAAAGACTGTTTTCTTGCAAAGCATTCACATCTTCAGCTTTAATTTGAAGCCATGAAAAAGCGTTATTCATATAAGCAGATGCAACTTTCTCTTCATTGCCAAAATGTTCCTGCAACAAAGTTTTGGCTGTAATGTATCCCCTTTGTGGATCATTAATGCTGCCAACTCATCCTCTGCTTTAAGACGTACAGAATCGTGACATGAGGGTATTGTTACACCCATACTAAGCATGTTGTGTTTCCCCTAGAATGACTTAACTCACTACTTAACTACCATAGTATGATGCATCGTTGAAGAAATCAACCAGCTAGGCAACCAACATTGGTTAATGATGTCACGCAGGTAGTGGAGTAAAAACTTATTTTAATGAATCGAATTAATGCTAGATTTTTTACTATAAATTACGGACATGGCATCTGAGGACCAATTCCCATTTTTCTGTTATTTTGCTTTATTTTCAGATTCAATCTAGGCTCGTTCTTACGTACTATAGCACATACGCACTCTTCAAAAAGTGCTTTGAATCTCTTGACAAACTAAAAGACGTAAATGACACTTGTATGTATTCAAAATAAAAGATATGATTGTACTGAATGTCTGCTTGCTTATTTTGCTCAAGATAAGGACTTAAGTCCACACGTCATACAAACTAGAAATTATGCTGTCATTCCAACCACACATCTTTGCGATGCTGTTTGTGAATGTTCATTGGAACTATTGTTTTGGGAAACACTGACTTGTTGAACTATGCTAATAACTACGGAACTTGCGGCCATAGTTGGCTAACGATGCTTTCGGCAAACGCACCACAGAAAGTTACTGACAGACTCAGAAGAGAGGTGCAGCTGCAATGTGAAAAATAATTTGTTTTTTAACATTCAAGCATGCAAACCTATTCTAGTAGACACCAAAAACAAATACATATAGGTCCTCTTTCATTTTTATAATCCTTAAAGATGTTGCATAAAATCCAACTTAAAACACTCACCCACTGCATGCACTGCAGAGTACGTTCTTGCTTAGCTGTAGTTTGGTTGTTTTTCCATTGTACAGATCTTCCAAAGACACTCTATTAGGCATTTAAAAAAAAAGTGTTTCAAAATTTAAAGAACTTTTCTTTTATTACATTTTAAATTATAACTCACCACTTAACTTTTCTTTGGAATAATGTGCACAGATAAATCATGCACAATAACATTTAAAAAATCAATTTTGATTTCATGCTGACTTAAAAATAGGTCATGCAGAGAATAATTTGCCATTTATTTTTCGACTGCTCAGGTTCTCCAGAAAAAAAAGCAGAGGTTTTGTTTTCATATTCACTTACTTCAGTGGATGTATCATGTCCTCTCCTCTCCGTCGGCCACCGTTCCGGTTCCTGGTGCTCTGGCCGCCCATAAAGCCGAACAGACCTCCACCAAAGATGTGAGAGAAGATGTCCTCCATTCCGGCTCCACCACCACCACCTTCACGCAAGCCCTGTTCTCCATACCGGTCATACAAGTCCTTCTTCTCCGGGTTAGTAAGTACCTCATATGCAAAACTAATCTCCTTAAACTAACACAAATATATTGAATTAACAAAAAGGTCAAATTATTATTATTTCATTAATGGCTTTCAGAACTTCCATAGAATGAGAACTCACCTTGTCACCTGCATTGGGGTTTTTATCAGGGTGGTACTCTTTTGCAAGTTTCCGGTATGCCTGAAAATCACAAAACCTCACTAATTAGTGTTGATGTACTAAATAGTATTATTACTAATTCCCATAATCAGAGTTGTTTGAAACTTATATGTTCAGTCTGATAAATATTAATTTCTAATAGATTTACACTGAAAGAGGGACCAGCGCCTTAGAAGCTAGAATATCAAAGAAATTTAAAGTTAACTCAAATCAGAAAGTTTATCAAGCAACCACCCAGTTCACCTTAGCTACAACATAATGAAATGGCAAACACCCTAGCACCTTGGAACAAATGTTTTAATTTATTATTATTTTCTAATTCTTTTTTAAATAGTAATTATAATTAAATAAGTAATTAAATGAAAATGTACAAACACTTTTAAACATTTTAAATAGTCCCGCAGTTTGACAAATGAATTTTTAGAAATTCAAAAAAGATTCCATGTAGTCTTCCATGTAATTAATCTGAGGCCACGAAACAACATGTAGGGCCTAAATAGTTAAGAATAATCATAAACTATTTTCTAATCAGTGTTACTATGTACTATGTCACACTGCATAGTATTTCATCAACATCCTTTACAATTGGCTATCGATCTGTTATTATTTAAGGAATAGTTCACCCAAAAAAAGGGGTGTTCCCCCTTTTGTGTTCCTTTCGATCATCTTCGGAACACAAATGAAGATCTTTTTGATGAAATCTGAGAGCTTTCTGTCCCTCCATTGACAGCTACGCAACTACCAATTTGGTGCTTCAAAAAGTTCATAAAGAGATCGTAAAACGAATCCATATGAATTGAGCGGTTTAGTCCTAAATTTTCTGAAGAGACATGATTGCTTTAAATGATGAACAGATTGAATTTAGGCTTTTATTCACATATAAACATTCATCAACTCGCACATCAGTTGGGGTAAACGGAAGTCCAAGCATGTTCGCTTGACGTTCGAGAACCAATGAGGTTCATTCTCGCGTGTTTGAGCTTCCGCAAGAGGCTTGTTCTCGCGTGTCAAGCAGGTTCGGCTGAGCTTCTGTTTATGTTCGCTGATCATGTTTATATGTGAATAAAAGACTAAATTAAATCTGTTCATTAGTCTCTTCAGAAAATTTTGACTAAACCACTCAATTCATATGGATTCGTTTTACGATCTCTTTATGAACTTTGTAGTTGCATAGACTGTCAACGGAGGGACAGAAAGCTCTCAGATTTCATCAAAAAGATCTTCATTTGTGTTCCAAAGTTGGAACAACTTGATGGCAATTAATGAGAATTTGGTTGAACTAACCCTTTAAACTGATGCTATTTGTCAGTGAAAACCCATTGAAAAATTGAGTACGGAGGTGAAGATCCCGATTTCCTCCACATTTGACAGTTCAAAACAAGCTGATTTCAAAACCATGCATGAACAGGACTATTTTGCACTACGCACATTCCATGGATTGTGCATTTTCTTGGACCTAGTGACTTTGAATTCGCATTACTAGTTATTTCATGTATCTACTGTGTCATAAATCCACATATCTGCCCTTATTTTTGGTCTTGCTGTGCTCTCTGAAATCCTTTGTGGACACAAACAACAACAAAAAGCCAGCATAACACGCAGGCAACTTGGGGATCAAGGCCAGAGCCCGTTCACCTTCTAACAAAGGACTGAAAACAAACATGACGATTCATATTTTAAAAATACCTAAAACAAGGCATTCACGTTGCATTAACCATCTCGAACTCATTGCATATCAGATACCAGCTCAGGTTCGACACAGCAGCTGGTAAGCTAAGCATCTCCTTCCACTGTAAAGCTTTTGAACTGCAGGAAGCACCTTCATCTGTCTGCAGCACCTGGCTGATGCTCACACAGCATAAGGACACTTACAGCAATACACATAGTAAACAAACTATATATTTGAACGTATACATTTCAAACCCTTCCCCAAATTATTTCCAGATCCAAAAAAAGGCCACACTGGAGGATCTCAGCAACCTGCAAAACACACCAGTGGCTGCTCCCCCAACATGCAGCATCCCACGTCACGCGCATCTTTGGTTTTGTTATTGTACGATGCGCGGGGCGGAAAGGTCTGTCTCTACCTTTTTAAGCTCGTTTTCGGTGGCTGACGGAGATACTCCGAGGATGTCGTAGAGTTTAGTGTCTACGACGTTCGCCATGTCTGCAGACCAGAGCAGCAGCTGCGCGAGGAGGAGCGGAGAGAGAGAAAAGCCGGCTGCGTGACGTCACGTGCGCGCCGCCGCGTCAATGACTCCAGCTCGTGCATGAGCACAGTGCGCGCGCTCGCTTGCTCTCCTGCGCCACAGTGTGATTGATAAACAATCTGTTTATTTTACTACGATCTATTCTATATTTCATTTATTTGTGTTATTTGCTTTTATAGTGTCATAGTATGCCTCTCCCTAAAACCTCAAATAAAGTTTTGATTAGACATCTGTACTGCATGCTCTAGCATCTGTTTTTAAATGTCTATTTTGTCTTTAGAATATCATAAATTCAATAATTAATTACGAATAAAAAATCCTATTTTGTGCTAATATTTTAATATACGGGCCATGTACAATGTATTCAGGTACACCCCCAATTTTTTTTATTTTTTTTTACAAAAAGTAAAAAAAAAAAGTAAAAAAAAAAAAAAAGTAAAGTTACAATCACTGCGTAATATACTAATATACTATAAAGTTTATTATATTATTATATTCAGTTGTGAGTATTTCCTTCCTAATCGTTTTAAAAAACTATTTTATATTAGATTTTTGACCTACATTTATATTTATATGATATACAACTTTGTATATTGTCATAAATAATAAAGAATATATTTCCTCCATTTACTAATAAGAGCAATATTTCACTCTTCCCATAAAACTAAATCGAACCGATCGCCCAAGCCCAAGCGCGTTCACACACAGCGTGCGCGTCCGCGTCTCCTTGTCGGCCATTTTGACTTGATAAATAATGTCCAAATCTTTTTCTGCTAACAGTTTAAAGCTCTGAAGGAGCCAGTGCTGAAGCAGGGCTGCTGAAGGAGGAAACGTTAGGACGTTGGGGGATCTATGGATGCAGGACGATGCATCGTAAACAAAATATCACATCTCCCCTCGCCCTTTGACACCGTACAGAACAGGTCTGATCACAGATCGCTGTTTGTTTGTCTGACATCTCAAAGTGTTTCTGGTAAGTTCACAGCAGTGTATTTGTTCACATTAATGCTGTTTTTACTATGTCTGTGCGTTTATATGCTAGTCAATCGTCTCTGATGAAGAGTACAGATGCGTTTATGACCTGCATATGGACTCACGTGACATGAGCAATTATTAAAAATATTCCATGATGACTATGTTAAACAGTAATGCCTTTCACCTTGAAGTGTATGCTCATATTACAGTCATCATAATATTCTGAGATCAAATACGATAGCTGTATCGTTACGTAGTCACTACCTCGACATGCTTGGGCTCCTGAGGATGTTACCTTTGTTTATGCAAATGAGTTTAATACGATTTAAAGGCTTTTGACAGTGGAGGCATTTATAATGCTTTGCAACATCCAGTAAACGGGCATGCAAATTCTAAGCGTTTTGATTGGTGTTTCGAGTCTCGCTTCTGCGTTCTGATTGGTGGATCACGGACAGTGACATTGACCGAGGCCGCTGTGTGTGTGTGTCTCTCTCTCTGACATTGATCTTGAACGAGGGATGTGATTTCGCCTCGTTAAGATAAATACAAATACGTATTTTAGTTCAAAATAACATTGTCGTCGTACAGTCGTCTGATTTTCATTGAATGCCCGTAGCCCTGTCACAGACGTGGGCGTGAAGTGTGTGTGGACTGTATGATTTGATGATCACACACATGATGATCTCTGTAGCATTCTTGCTTTCACCGAACACACATGATTTTAATTAGTATTTGCTGATTGATGTTCATAATGTTAAAACTTCGCTTTACACAATAACCAACATTTTACACAGTAGATACATTTATCTAGTGCTGGAAAAGTAAAAAAAAATGAATAATTAATAATGTTTCTATGATAAATATTTTTATCGCTTTCCTCTAGTTGTAGTATTTCTCTCTGTGAGTGCGCTCTATATAAATGTTTGTTGTAATAGATGCAGTGCAGTAATGGTCTGTATGATGTGGTTTAGGCTAGCGGCTGACCTCATATCCGCTGAATACGCTGATTAATCCCATTAAAAGACTAAAATGGAACATGCTGTTATCTGTAGGTGTGTGAACACCTTCATGTGCGTTTTAAACGAGATTATTCAGCCCGAGTCCTAGTCGTATTACAGAACCTTGATGTGACTTAATTAAAATGTGCATGGCATTCTTTCCTCGCCTCCACTCATCACTGTTTTCCTCACTGGTCTCAGTCATTTCTTGATGACTTGTCTTTGTCCCTACAGGAGCCTGTGTTGTAATGTAAGGCAGCCCTTTCGGATGGGTGGGTTATCTGACCACTGACCACTCAATCTAGGAAACCAATGTGTGTAAACTGGTCTCTGCATCCCAACCAAGGAAACACACTATCTCCCTGAAGGTAATTTACTGCTTAAAGTGTAACTTCACCGATTTTCAAACCGCTTTGAATTGTTACAATGCTGGTAGTATGTAAATGAACAATGTTTACTCGTTCTCCGTGTTACCTGGGCCGAGAAATTCATGTTTATTTGTCAGCAAAATTTCACCAGCAAATGTCGTGACTTTTGACAGCTCCAGGACTTTCATGAAAACTACAGATTATACAGTACTTCCGCATTTTTGTATCCCCACCCACGGATAGTCGGATCAACTGAGGGTTATTAACAGAACAGTAATTGTAGGTTTATCATGGTATCATGCTATGTCTACTATTTAAACAGCACTATGGTAAAAATGGAACACTATGGCAACAGCTTTCTTGCCTGTACGCGACAGCATTTTGCTTCGGACAGAATGGCAGTCTCTTCAGTTTTTCCCCTCCTTTTTTTCAACTGAAAAACTGTTTGTGGGCATCCATTTTGAAATGTTGACTACAAACACTGAGGTATTTTCAGAATTTCTATTGCGGCGTTCTCTCCATATTTATGATTCATTGCAGCCTTTAGCCACTGCCTACTACAACGTGTGTCGAAATATTACTAAGTCTGTAAACAGGAAGTTATCACATGCCAGAGATGGGACACTAAAGACAAACGCAGAAGAGAAAATGCTGTACCAGGCACAACAAGCTCATTGTTTGCGATGCATGAAATATAGGAAGAATTGGTGTTGGGTTTTATATGAATGTACTCTGAAGGCAACTGACTGTCTTCAGAAAAGTTTCGATTATAATTTATTTTCGTCTTACGTCTGTATAAAGTAGTGTTTATAAGCGCAGTGCTGCTTTGTGTACAGAGGTAATCTAGGAAACAAAATCATTGCTGTTCCATAAGCGCCACCTACTGTCAAAGAGTGGATTTCAAATGAAGTCAAATGAAATTAGATCAGCTTTAATTTCTTTAACTAAGAGTGTAATTACAGCTGACTCGTTTAACAGTTTAACAGTTGTTTGTAACAGTTGTTGTAAACAGACATGTTTAATAGTTGCTGTTGATGCTGCACCTGCTCTGGATTTTACTATTCACTATTTTACTGGTGCATTTTCTAATTTGACTTTTTGGCAAACTAAGAGTTAGTCAGTGGCCAGCAAACCCTTTAAAACATCAGCTTGATTTCTTATTCTAATATGCTTGAGTAAGTAACATCCTCTCTCTGTCTGTCTCAGGCGCTCTCTCTTTCTTCTACAGGCTGCAGTCATGTTCTGGAAGTTTGACCTGCACAACTCATCTCAGGTTGAGAAGCTCTTGGAGAAGGAGGATGTGACCCTACAGGAGCTGCTGGATGAAGAAGATGTGCTGCAGGAGTGCAAGGCGCAGAATCAGCGCCTCCTCCTCTTCCTCACCCGGGACAGCAGCATGCTGGAGCTTCTCAACCTCGTCACGCACGAGCCCCCTACTGACCGGGAGGAGAAACTGCGCTACAAGTGAGTGAAAAAGATGCTCTACACTTTCTGAGCACCTCTTACATAAAATGTTTTAAAACTCTGCAATGGAGAAAAAATTAATTGACAGATATTTGAACAGCTTAATTTCATCAACTGATATTTGGCCAATTAGATATTATGTAGCAGGCTGGTTTACATTTGTTTTTTTATGTATATATTTAAAAAATGACAAATTATCAGACAGTTAATCGGATAATTAATCAACTCATTTTTGGCAAATAATTATTAATTTTTTGTTAGTTATCCCAGTATTATTTAGTATCATATATGCTGTTATAGTATTTATTAATATTTTGAATTAGCAATTTTTTTAATTTTAGTTTAAGTTTTAGTAACTAAAGGTGTGTGCTCTTGTAATTTTATAAGTTTTTATTTTTTTATATTTCTATTTAGCTTGAATTTATTTTTATTTCAGTTTTAGTCATTTTAGTACTTCAACTCAGTATTTAAATTAGTTGGCAAGGCAAACATTTCAAAGTTTGTTTTTCAGTTATTATTCCACCGATTATTCCACCGCCTTGTATGGTAAACAACAGTGTTGCAACTTGTCCATTAAAAAATTACTGACAATCTTGCTAATGGATAACACACATTACATTTTTTAACACACAGTTCTTAATTATTTGCAGTTAATTTACTAAATATGTATTCATGTGCTTGTGCTGCCATTAAAGGTAGGCTAGGCAATTTTGGACAGGCTAGCAATAGCAAGCTAGCTTTGAAAGCATGAGATCCAGCCCTCCCTTTAGAGCAACTCCAAAGCCACACCTCCTTCAAAACACATTAAAGGCACACTATGCAAGATTTGTACCTTAATATAACCCTTCGAAATCATTTCGATGGTAAACAAACTCGTAGTAGGGCGAATCATCCCGATAGCAAAGCGGGGGGGGGACGCCGCTGGCAAAACCAGCAGTGCAAGTTTGAGCGCTGGCGCCCCGACAAATCTTGCGAGAAACCCGACTTGCTTTACGGCACGACGTCACATACATCAACAACATATGAAGCAGCCTCTATGGAAGACACTAGCACGCATTTCAGACGTGAATCATGGCAGAGTCGACGAAGAAAACGAAGAAAGTGCGGTTGGAAGAGTCAAGGAAAAGAAAACGACGGCTCTGCGTGAGTGGTATTTACGACAGTAATGTTAAATACAAGATTTATTTCACCATTGAAAGTGTTGACATAGAAACGCATCAATCCGAGTCTGAGGACGTGAACAGCTCCGGGTAGAACGTCACGAGTGGCCTTCTCTTAATTGCGGTTACGACATGGCGTGAACGCAGCATAAGCTTGTTGTTTTGCTTCAGGAGGAACTGTAAAAGAAGGCTGCTGTTTGTTTGCGACACTTGGTGGCTTTCTGTCTACAACTCTGCATAGCCTTACAGAACGTGCTGATGGCTTGGATGTCTGCGTGAGCAGGTTTGTGGAGGACAACGTATCATTGCTTTTGGACCAAATGCAATGATTGAACGAACATTTTTTGGTCCCCCCACAGAAGATATATGTACATGTTTCAATATTTAGACCTATTATTTATTGCTATCAGGATGTGAAAAGAGTTTCAACTAGTATAACAGAAAGTGTTTATAAAACAATTTGCCTACCCTACCTTTAAATTCGCAGTGTATTTGCAGTGTATATTGAATCTATTTAAGATGTGTTGGTCATCCACTAGTTGTATATGTTTTTTTTCTCTCGGTCTCTCATGCAGGTATGCTAATGTAGCATGTGAGTTGTTGACGTGCGATGTGTCCCTCATCAACGATAAAGTTGGTGGAGACGAGTCTCTGCTGAAGACACTCTATAATTTCCTAGAGCAGACGCCACCGCTGAACCCTCTACTGGCCTCGTTCTTCAGTAAAACTGTTGGCAACCTCATCACCCGCAAGACAGAGCAGGTGCGCAAATATGCATCTCAGTTCCTTTGAAAATCATTGATTTGTATTTGCATGATTCTTTTTATCCTGATCTTTGTTGATTCAAATTTTTCATCAGATGATTGGTTTCCTAAAGAAAAAAGAGGATTTTATAGGGCAGGTGTTGAAACACTTGGACACGTCGGCCATGATGGATCTGGTGCTGCGTCTCATTAGCAGCGTGGAGCCCGCTTGTCTCAGACAGGAAGTGCTTAGTGTGAGTGCATTCAACCAGCTGATTCATTAATATTTCTATAATGGACACTTTGGCTTTGAGAAAAAATAAACTCATTAAATCATTTTAATATGCTGATTTGATGCTCAATAAACATTTATTATTATTATTAAAACAGTTGTGCTGTTTTGGTGGAAACTGATGCATTTTATTTTTCAAGATTCTTTGATGAGTTGATAGTTAAAAAACAGCATTTGTTTTGAAATATAAATCTTTTGTAACATTATAAATGTCTTTACTCACATTTTTGATAAATTTAATGTGTCCTTGATGAGTAAAACTAAAAAATCTTACTGACCCCAAACATTGAATGGTAGTGTTTATAATATTTAAAGTGTTTTTTGATGATTTTAGTTCTTGTGTATCTTATCATAGTTGAAATAATTCATATTTTTAAATTTTACATTTTCATTTGTATTGAATTTATATTTAAAATGTGGCACAGGGGAAAAACAATAAAAATATGTGCATAGAAGTCATTAGAAAAAAAAAACTGAAATGATGAAGACATGGTCAGTATTTTCAAAAACAATTTTAATGTGACTTTCATAAAACAAAAAGTAAAAACTGTAATCTTTAGTTTTAATAAAAATCAACCCGTGGGATATAAAAGTGCTCAAAACGAAATAAACACCTGTATCTGTGTGTAATTTTTATTTTATTTTCATGTCGTCTGTTTTCAGTGGCTGAATGAAGAGAGGCTGATCCAGAGACTCATTGAGCTTATACACCCTCACATTGACGATGAGGTCAGACATCACTAGAGTTTTACTAGAGAATGAATTACATGACAAAGTCTGATACATACCGTTAAGTACTCGTTTAAATCTCTTACCTTAAAGCTCCAGTCCGTAACTTTTTTGGGTTAAAAATTATCCAAAATAATTTTTTGAGCAAGTACATAACCAGCCAGTGTTCAAAACGATCTGCTTGCCTTAGCTTGATTCAAACGGTAAGCTTGTAATAATGTTTTTAATTCCAGTGGTATTGGTGGATTTCCGCGGGAAATTCGAGCATGTCTTTGCATCATTTCGTCACATCTGTACACATAAAGAAGGAGTCTCGGCTAGTAGGCTATATTGCGTGTGAGGATGTTGGAGGTGGAGATTTATAGCCTTTTCTCACAGCACTTGATATAATTAAACTTATCAATTTGATGGCGGATCCAGAAAGGTTCAAACGACAATCACCAATGACAACTGTAGATTCACCCGTTGTAAAACGCAAAAGATTTCGGACTTCGGAGTGGCTACAGAAAAAAAGAGAGTGCATCCGGGCCCATGTGAAAACAAGGATAATATCAGAAGGGCATTAAATGTAGTCACGCAATGCTGATGTTGTTAGCATTAACAATTTGAGAACAAAATATAATTTGCACGGTTTGACGTGATATAAGCGATCGTTAGATTTAATCAGCGCGATTTACTGCAATGCTTTTTTTTCCTTAGTTGGTCAGAACAAAAGTGAATGTTACTTTCTTGTTCAGACGACATTTTCAGGTGAAAATTCTTATGTTGGTCATACTTCCAAAAAGTAGAATGAGCGGTGACTGACAGCTACACATTTTCCTCAAAACATTGGATTCATCCGCGCTGTGCCGTGCCGAGGCACAACCCACGTAAAGTTGATAATTCCGCGAATAACTGCAATGGCAGATTTCGAACAGAGATGGCGACAAAGAGGAAAAACTACGGACTGCAGCTTTAAAGGGATAGTTCACCCAAACATGAAAATTCTGTCATCATTTACTCATGATGAGTTTGTTCCAAACCTGTATGAATTTTTCTTCTGCTGAACGCAAAAGATGATATTTTGAAGAATGTCGGAAACCAAACAGTTGGAACCCCCCCATACGGTTTCCGACTTTCTTCAAAATATCATTAATCTTTAAAGGAACTGTATGTAAGATTGTGGACAAAACTGGTACTGCAATCACTTTCAAATTACTGTAGAGCAGTGTATCCCCTCCCCCTCCCCCTCCCCCTCCCCCTCCCCCTGACTAGAGGTTGCCAGATAGGCTGCAGGATCCAGCAGGAACGTAGGCTGACACGTTTGTAGCTGCAGCTGTGGTAACTAGAGCAGAGCTGGCAACCCGGTGCTGAAACACAACTGACTTCGTGATTGGTAGATAGGTGGAGGGTGGGGCATCAGGCCAAAACACAACATCAACATCAGTTGAGGGCTGCAACTTCACTTTTAAATGACAATATCCTGGCCGTACTACTGTTGTCAGTGATATAAGTATTTGAAATGAACATGATTTCTTAATGTCTAGTGACATATCAGGGCCATTTTATGATTCATTGAAATACATTTCTTACATACAGCTCTTTTAAAGTCCCCCTGTAGTCAATCATTTTGTCCCTTAAAACTAATATTTGATCACCAAAATTACATATTTAAATGTTTTTTCCTTGGGGAAAAAAAATTCTTCATGCCTTAAAATAGCTTGAATGTAACTTGCCCCTTGCCTCATTTAGTTATACGTGGTTCTATAAATATGCAAATTAGCCCCGCCTCCACTCACTCACACCAGTTCAGAGATCCACTCGTTGACGATCACACGTTGATGTGATTGGTTACAAGGTAGTTTGTAGCGTAATAAACACCAGCGATTTCAAACGGTGTTTCAGCGGTGTTTTTGAGACTGTCTTTGGTTCATTGCAGTTTTAAGGAGAAAAAAACTCAGAAACGGTGTTGACTTATGCATTTGGACATGGTTTGTCTTAAAGCATATTAAAAACACCACATAGACATATAAACAACAACATTAAAAGCTTGATTTTCACCACAGGGGGACTTTAATAATTTCATTTTTGGGTGAACTATCCCTTTAAGGATGATAGTTATACTGTTTTTGATCTTGGTATTGAAAAAGTCCTTATGCGACATAACATTTGATTCCATCTTACAAATCGAAATAAATAGACATATGAAAGATGACACATATACATAAATGTGTGTTTACAGAGGCAGTCGAACGCATCTCAGACCCTGTGTGACATCATCCGTCTGAGCAGAGATCAGGCCAGTCTGCTGCAGGAATCTTCAGAGACCGACCCTTTGCTCACAACACTAGAGCTGTGAGTGCGTGTGATCACCGCCACTGTGTTCAGTCACTTTTCATGTCAGCTAGATGGTTTCTTACTGTCTAAGTGGCCAGTTGTCAGCCAAAATAAGCAGAATGTGGAATGGACTTTATGCTTGAACAGATTAACTAAACTGAAGTCTTTGGCTGCTGTTTCAGACAGCAGAATGTTGAGGCCCTATTGAAGAACATGTTTGAAGGAGAAAAGAGTGAAGTGTGCATCGTCTATGGAACGCAAGTGTTACTCACATTGTTGGAAACTCAGAGACCTGGGTGAGTAACAAATGTATTTAATCACACACACACACACACAATCACTGTTACTAAAAAATGTGTGTGTGTGTAACAGTGTTGAGCAGGTGACTGACCCGTGCTCTCAGGGATTGGAAAAGTCTTACACTGTTAACAACAGCATTTTAATGGGCATCCAACCACATCTAAAGCACTTCCACCACCTTCTGTTAAACCCACTCAAGGTTGGTCTGCTCCTCTGGTTTTATCAAGTCTTAAAACAAAGTCAAATTACTGAAAGATGTCACATAGAGGAGGTTGATGTTTTTTGGAATATCTCCGCACTCAGAAATGTGTGATGTTGACCACGATGGGTATTCTTGAGGAGCCGTTTGGCAACGCGCGGCTGTATGCGTCCAGATTGATGGCTGCTCTCCTGTACACCAGATCTCCCAGAATCCACCAGGAGCTCTGCCAAATGAACATGATCAACCTGCTGCTGGTATGAGTCATCCTTAGTCTAGCTTACAAAGTCAACAAATAAACAAGATGTTTCCTTTCTTAGAGCCAATCATTTTTTTAAATACTTTACATTTTGATCTATCTGGAAATGAGACAATTTGATATTATTTGTTTAAATTTTTTATTGTAAGAAATTATTCATTTTACTTTTTTTACTTTTTTTTTTTTTTTTTTAAAGAAATGAATGTTTATTCAGCAAGGATGCATTAAATTGATCAAAAGTGACAGTAAAGACATTTATAATGTTACAAAAGAATTCTCTTTCAAATAAATGCTGTTCTTTTGAACTTAATATTCATCAAAGAATTCTAAAAATAATAAACGCATAATGGTTTCCACAAAAAAAAGCAGCAGCACAACAGTTTTAAACATTGATAATAATAAGATATGTTTCTTGAGCAGCAAATCAGCATATTAGAATGATTTTTGAAGCATCATGTGACTGGAGTATTGATGATTGGAGTAATGGTGCTGAAAATTCAGCTTTACCATCACAGGAATAATTTAAATGTATTTAAAATATAGTAAAATTGAATATAATTTTAAATTGTTATAATATTTCTCATTATTACTGTTTTACTGTATGTTTGATCAAATAAATGCAGCCTTGGTGAACATGAGTTCTTTCAGAGACATTTCCATTTTTTTTCTTAATCTGTTTCTCTCTTTAGGACTTGTTTTTTAAATTCTCCTGGAATAACTTCCTACACATCCAAGTGGAGCATTGTGTCTCTGCCATCCTTAACCAGTCAACACAGAATGGAAAAACACATGACAGTCAAGATCAGATTCAGCTGGAAACACAAAACTCAGACAGATCTGACATGTTCACAAGCTGTGACCTGATAAAGCATGTAAGCATGACCCTCACTTATTGAAGCTTTGTATAGTCATATATAGTAACATGTAATATAAAATAAATTGGCAGTAGTGAGGCACTATATATTACCATGTCAGCAGAATAATAAAGTTTGAGTCACTTGCTAGATCTGACTCGCTTGGTAAATGTACATATGTACATGTATGTATGTGTGTGTGTATGTGTATATATATATATATATATATAC
The DNA here is from genome assembly GCF_963993115.1 of Abramis brama. Lineage (NCBI taxonomy): Eukaryota > Metazoa > Chordata > Actinopteri > Cypriniformes > Leuciscidae > Abramis > Abramis brama. The sequence continues at coordinate 26,760,320 of NC_139971.1, forward strand.
ACACACACACACACACACACACACACACACACACACACACACACACACACACACACACACACACACACACACACACACACACACACACACACACACACACGTATATGTATCACACACTCAAACTGGCTTTTGTAAATGTGGTTTACAGGACTCTCCATAGGCGTAATGGTTTTTATACTGTACGACCTGTCGCATCACATAAAACTATCTGCATTTTTTTAAAGTAAAAAAACACAGATTAGTATGTTTTTAAGCTATTTGGTTTATGAGGACACAGGAAGTTATACATGTCATTGTCACATTTCATTATATACATTTGTGTCCTCATAAACACACACACACACACACACACACACACAACATATATAATACATTTACAGCACTTTACATCAATTGTCAAAAAATGAAAAGGTTTCCTCTTGTGAAATACAGTATACAGTATGTATACGTCATTGAAATATAATTGTTTGTGTGCAGCTACTGAAGGACTGCAGGCTGGTTCAGAGGATTTTGGATGCTTGGGAAGAAAATGACAAAACACAGTAAGGACAAACATGAATATCTATGAGCTAAAGAGTCAATACGCTTTTGCTGGAGTATCTTATGATCTTATATCTCTGTGTGTATGTTATAGGAAAGCTGGAGGCATGAGAAGAGGGTATATGGGTCATCTGACCAGGATTGCCAACACAGTTGTGCAGAATGCAGAGAGAGAACAAGAGCAGACCCAAATCACACAACTAATAAAAGGTAGTTAACAGTGTTTTTGGGAGGATTTGTGTTATATACGTATGTATGTATTATAAGTGTGTGTATGTATATAAATCTTACTGACCCCAAACTTTTGAATGATATAATTTTTTAACAAACCTCATTCTTTGTTTTCAAATATTTGGTATGTCTGTGTATGACAGAGCTACCAGAGGACTATAAAGCTCGCTGGGAGCAGTTTGTGAATGAAACGCTTATGGAAACTAACAAGAAGAACACTGCAGACCTGGTGAGAGTTTGCACAAAGACATGTGCTGTGAAATCATAGGAAGTATTTTAACATCAAAAATGACAATCCGCAAATCACCTTCGATGAGCATCTTTCTCTTAACAGGTGTTCTCAGATTATCAGATCCAGCAGATGACGGCAAACTTTGTTGATCAGTTTGGATTGAATGGCGATGAATTCGGAGAGCATGACGGCAACATCAGGTGATTCCTGCACAAAGGGTTAGATATAGAGTTAAATGTAGATTCAACTATTAAATATAAATATTCATCTAAATGTTAAATAAAATGTATATTAATCTTATGTTTAAAAACTGCATGTTCTTTAATCCTTGATAATGTAAATCTACCATAGTTAGAAAAAAATAATTGAATTTTAATTGAAATATTTAATATTAAAATATAATTTCAAATAATACATTTTTGATTGCTTCAGGTTTAAACTCAAGTTTCTGTCTGTTTTTCCTGCAGCGCCACATTTGATCGAATCTCAGAGATCAACTTTAACCTGGGGGACAAGGGGGTGAGTCCTGTTTTTCTGTTATTTTTATTCTTTCTTTATTTTTTATATTATTATTATTATTATTATTATTATTATTATTATTATTATTAATTGTTCTATAATCTTATTACACTTTGGGGGTTTTTCTGTTTTGGGTTATAATTTTCTCATTCACACTCTTCCTTTCTCACTGTTCTTATTACTCTTCCCGTTTCTCTCCTCTCTCAGAAGAGCTCTGCTATCTTTGAGACTTGCACAAAGGAGCGAATCCGGCCGTTTGAAGATCCTGAGGAGGAGGAAGATATTTGGGAGGATAAAGAAATCAACTATGCAACACAAGTGAAATCCAGAAGCAGGTTCATAACACACACACACACACACACACACACACACACACACACACACACACACACTTGCACTCACACTCTAATAATTGACTGCTCTGACTGCCGTGTATGGTTTATTTTTTTAATAGGTTTGGACTGGTGACAAATGCTCAGAAGAGTGAGGTGGACGGTGGCTCTCGCAGGCGTCTGGGGTCACCTGACATGGAGTGGTTTCCAGAGACCAAACAAACTCCTGAAAAGATCCAGAACCAGGACATGGACAAGCAGTCCAGCGATCCACAGAGTATGCTCACAGCTCACATGATCTAGATTTAGATCTCCCACCTGATCTCATATAATATCTGAATGAAAAAATTATTATAACCCAGCAGGTCCTGGATGGACAGCGAGTTTTGAAGATGACTTCAGCTGTCGTGATTTTGCTAGTATCGCTATAGATACGGGCTCCAACGTGTGGGGAAGCTCTACCGCCCAGCTCAGCGAGACGGAGGAGAAGGGATGGGCGACTTTCACCGACTTCCAACCTTTCTGCTGGTGAGGGAGAGACTGTGTTTTAGTTGATATTGTGTATTCAGGTCATGTAGACACTGTGCTAAACGTTCTGGTGTTCTGCAGTTCAGATGCAGGACCCAGATGCAGTTCACCTGTGGACTCGGAAAATCCAAACAAACAGAGCCAAAATGAAGAAAGTGAGTGGCTTACTTGCTTATTTCTTTAAAAGTATATTCATCATTCCTCCTTATACTAAATGAACAACAAATACCTGCATTCGGGTAATGTTTTTTTGTAAATAAACACTGTAAAATGTTACCAACTTTTATAAGCCAGGCAGCCATATCACCCTGTAGCCCATGACTGGTTGCCCACTGAAGCTAAGCAGGGTTGAGCCTGGTTAGTACCTGGATGGGAGACCTCCTGGGAAAACCAGGTTGCTGCTGGAAGAGGTGTAAGTGAGGCCAGCAGGGGGCGCTCACCCTGTGGTCTGTGTGGGTCCTAACACCCCAGTATAGTGATGGGGACACTATACTGTCAAAGAGCACTGTCCTTCAGATGAGACGTTAAACCGAGGTCCTGACTCTCTGTGGTCATTAAAAATCCCAGGATGTCTTTCAAAAGAGTAGGGGTGTAACCTCGGCATCCTGGCCAAATTTGCCCAGTGGCCTCTGTCCATCATGGCCTCCTAATCATCCCCATATACTGATTGGCTTCATCACTGTCTCCTCTCCACCAATAAGCTGGTGTGTGGTGGGCGTTCTGGTGCAATATGGCTGCCGTCGCATCATCTAGGTGGATGCTGCACATTGGTGGTGGTTGAGGAGATTCCCCCCTTCTATGTAAAGTGCTTTGAGTTCCGAGAAAAGCACTATATAAATGTAATGAATTATTATTATTATTATTATTATTATAAGCATCTTGCATTTTTGCGCAAAAATTGTTTAATATGTTATTCTTACTAAGCATTTAGAGAAAATGCATTTATTGAATTAAAACATTACATATTTTTGTTAGTAGTAGTAACTGTAATAATAATTATATTTTTTATATTTCATTTTACTTTTAAACATTATTATTATTGTTATTATTATTATTATTATTATTATTAACAATTTTTTTATTTAATTTTAATAAAATTATACAACTTTGTGTAATTTATGTAGTTTTAATTTGATAAATTAATTTCCCCCTCTAAGTGCTTTTAGTCTTATAAAGAATATTTGTTTTTTTTATTAATAATAATAATAAGAAGAAGAAGAAGAATAGTTGTATTATTTAATTTTTGCTTTTAATTTTTTATTTTTTTTATTATTGTTATTATATTTTTCATTTATATTATTATTGTTATACCAAAATTCTTATTTAATACATGAATTTCTCCTCTAAATGCTGTTAGTCTTATTAAGAATATTTATTATATGCAAAATGCTTATAAAAGTTGTTGATAATCATTATTATTATTATTATTATTATTATTATTATTATTATTATTATATTGTTATTAAAAGGTACACCATGTAACTTTTGACCTTCTAGCTAGCGATATAAAAACAAAATGCATGCATTGACTGCGGATGAATATGATTATCATACTGCTCATAAAACATTCACTGTTAGACTTAAGAGATATAACCAGATTAGATGGAAAGGATCTCAAACTGACAAGCTGAAGACATTACTGTCTATATACATTAATAGACACGGTACTTCCTTGAAAGCACAGCGCTAAAACAACCATAATGAAACAACCCTTAGTTTACAATAGATAAAACTTTACAATGAACTCTGTTAGAGAGATACAAATGGCAATTTATCCGTTCAATAAAATGCCTTACTCTCCTGTTGAGTAATAAAACGCTATCGCCACGTCGACTTTACAACATTTCCAATCCCTCAGTTCTTGCCATCTCTGAAAAGTCAAGCCAATGTTGATTCTTGTTTTATTACAAGCTCTGTCGCGTTCTCTTGTTGCCAGCAGACTCTCCTCTGTTCAGTGTTTTTTTTTAAACGAGCGATTCCCCGATTGGCTCAAGATTGTGACAACTAACCTATGCCAGTCCCACACAATACACGCGTCAAAATATCGGAGCAACTTTTTCTCCATTTATGGATATGACGAGACACAAAGCGAGTGATGTATATTCGCAATTTCCTGCAAAAACTATCCTGAGAGGTCTAAAATATAAACACTTAATAGGCTTAGTGAATCAGGGTAAGACCAAAAACACGTTTTGGAAGAAGGATTGATGATTTGACTCATTATTATTTAAATGTTAAAAGTTACGTAGTGTACATTTCACTTAAACATTTACGCAAACTTATATTATTGTTATTGATGATAATATTATATTTATTGTTTGCATATTTACAACACTGTTGTTTGTTCTAAATGTTCTTGAAATGGTCAATGAACACGAGTTGATAGCATGTGTGTTTTGCAGTGAAAGGCTCGTCAGCGTGTGTGTGGAGTGTGTGTGGGGCGAGGAAGGCTCCACTGGTGGCGTCCGACAGCAGCTCCAGTGGCTCAGACAGTGAGGACGAAGACAGAGCCAACATCATCACAGAGAGCGTCGCCAAGGAGAGCATTACACTTGCCTTCGATGCAAACAATGAGAAAGCAGTCTTCAACAGGTAAAACATTCTTGCATTCCATCGACGCATTTTTAAAGCATTATTGTACTTTTAAACATTATGGGCCCTATTTTAATGATCTGAAACGCAAGTAACTTTTGTGGGCGGATCTCGGGCGCTGTTGCTATTATACCGGCGGGATAAATGACTTTCGCGCCCCGACACAAATCTTAAATGGGTTGGTCTGAATTAGCTACATTACTCATAGGTGTGGTTTGGGCGTAACGTGAAATAAACCAATCAGAGCGTCATCTCACATTCCCTTTAAAAGCAGGCACGCTTGTTCCATGGCGGATTGCTATTATAACGGCGGATTTGCCAGGCGCATGCCAGGAGCGGTTCACAGCCGAGGAGACCAACGTTCGTCAGGGCTGTAAAACACAGAGAAGTGACATTGTATGGGGATGGGAGACACCCACCCAAATTAGCTTCGGTTAAACAGGCGTATAATCATTTTGGTAAATGTGTAAGCTAGATTTATGCCTATTTTTTCACATCTTCATGGGCACCACAATTATTTCCCTCGTGTGGTAATATTTTTCCTTGTAATTATGTATGGTTTGCAAAAATTGGAACTGCTGCGTCTGTGTAGATGAGAGAAGCAAAGTGTATGTGCGTTGTGCACACGCTGCATTATGGCCAAGCATGCGCCCTTAAAATAGCATCTGAATAATGCGCCACTGACTTTAGACTAGGTTTTTCCTGGTCTGTGGCGGAATTGTTTTCTGAAACTGTAAAATAGCACCAGGGAATGTTTGCACTGGAACACGCCTCCTCTTTTCGCTAAACCGCCCCCGGGAGCGCAAGTTCATTCCCTAATTTACCGACGTGCGTCTGTGGAGGGAAAAGTCCGCTGTGCGTCGGGTGCAAAATGGGAATGATGCATGCGTCAGTGTACAAAATCAATTGCGCTGGGTGCAAGATGGGGCCCTATATGTATCAATCTTCTTATTAGTATTACCACTAATAATACAATTATGTAATGTTTTAATTAAAACATTAATTTCTTAATTATTGTGCAAAAAGTTTGGTGTTGTTAATAAATAAAACACTCTAATACACATTCTTGCATTCCGTCTAAGCATTACTAAATTGTTTGCAAACAGTTTTGAAAATTTAGCAGCTGCTTTGACATTGACTCAAGACTTATGACAAAATGTGCACAGTGATGTCCTCTTATTGGTTGCTTCCACTGTCTTGCAGTGACACTAATGCCAAAGCAACAGATGTCATAGCAACAGGAACCATGGCGATACCCATCACTGGTACTCAGTCACCCAAGGAGCAGAAGTAAATATAGATACATTTGAGTGTTCTTCCATAGGATATTACTGGACATGTATTTAAAGCCTACAAATGTCTCATTCTACAGGGGTGACTCCAGTAGTAATGGCCCAATGTAACAGCGTTTGACTCGCCTCCATCCCCATGAAAACCTTTGCTCCGCTCATGAAATGTTAAATGCTGTGGTTTCCCTGTTTTGGCATTTGCTGTTCCCATCGATCTGCAGTGTAGTTGCGTGGGTATTTTTAGTTTGAGCATGAGCGGTACTCTAGATGATCTCTTGTCTTTTCCAATGAAGACATCTTCACTGTTGGAGCACTGACCTTTGAACCCTGTGAGAGCGGCCCCACTACAGTCGTGTGTGCGTGTTGAGCGTTGTGGAACTAGAATAAAATGCAGATCCGCAGATGGATTCTCACGTATATGCATAAAAATGCTTGGTACGTTGACAGGCGTGATGTTTCTAAACCAGTGTTTTCTATTTAGAACAAGGCATGATATCAAGTCGGTGTTTGCGACTGTGTGTGTGTGTGGTGGTGTTTTTTTTGTACAACTATCTTTGTGAGGACCGGTTTGAGTTTTAGACCATCGGATTGAGGACAAAGAGAGTAAATCGAGAACCTTTCTGAGAACCCTTTAAAGGCCTGTTTGAGGGTCAAGACTTATTCGGTTTAGTGTAAGGGATCGGGTTAGGCACTTAGATCAATCTGTGTTTTGGTCGATCGGATCACAAGTACATGAGGGAGACCCATTCCTGTTTACACATGGTATTTTAATCTGTCTCAACACGACCAGAGATGACGGGGAAAAAATAGCTTTCATTTCTGCTCTGAAGACCTCGCCAAATGCGATGAGTGAAATCAGGAATGGTGAGAGAACATTGTGCTTGGTATGTTTTTTTGTCTTCACACCAAACTTGGGTCTCCTGCTGACAATGTTTAAATCCCGTCTGGCTAGCGCGCTTCCCATAATATTTCCGCGTTATGTTAGTAGGTGGAGATTAGGCGCTCTTTTGTGGCTGTTCGAACGCATTCGACCACATGAGCGTTCGTTTACACTACGAAAACAATCTGGTCAAATGTGTTTTCGATTGACTCTGGAAGTGGTCGAAAGTGGACAACCTCAAAACGTTTTAGACCCCGTTTACACCTGTATTTAGCGTCGTACACTTGTAATTCGATTGGCCAAAACACATCTTAATACCAGGTGTAAACAGGGCCTTAGTTGTGATGGGTAGGAGCTAGAGATTGCATTGTGTCAATGAATGTCTTCACAAAGATGAACAAGAATGTGTGTGTGTGTGTGTGTGTGTGTGTGTGTGTGTGTGTTCTGTCTTGATCAGTCTCTCTTTGCTGTAGCCCTTGGGCCCGGTACTGATTTTATTTCAGTGCTGATTTGTTTGCACTTATGTTTCCACAGCATTTATGTTGTGTCCAGTTCTGCCCACAGAAACACACACGTATATGAGCAAAAATAATTGGGAGTAGGTCTCAATAGTTCTGTTGTTGTGGGCTGCTTTCATCTTAAAGGAATAGTTCACCTAAAAAAAAAAAAAAGTATGTTACTTACACACCGTCAGGTTTCAAACATGAATGACTTTCATCTGGAGAACACAAAAGAAGATATTTTAAAGAACGTTCACGCTGATCTTTTTTATAGAATGATAGCGCAGAAGTCGTATGAACAAACATCCCACGCATGGAAGGAATGTCATACAGGTTTGAAACTGCATTATGCAGTAAATAATGACAGAATTTTATTTTTGAGTGAACTATTCTTTTAAACGTGTTTATGTAAGACTGTTTGACTCTGATTGTGTTTGTGGCTGGTATTTGAACGAACTCTCAGGTGAACGTTGTGTGTGTCAGAGCGAGTCTATGTGCAAAAGAAGAACCGAGGGCGCGTGTGCCTTGAAATATCAGAGAAGGACGCATCAGTATGTTTAACGTGTGCGCACATATCCTTAATCAATCTTCCTAGATCACTGTCAGGTCTTAGTAATAATGTGTATTCTTTACGCTATGTACTCTTAATATTATATTTTTTATGACTAATTACTAGCGCAACACTAGAACGCTGCAGTGTCCATTTCAATCTAGAGAGATAGCAATAATAGTATGGATAATTTCTAGGGATTTTTTTCTTTTTTTAGTAATGTAGCTTTGACGAAATGTGCACACATGCACACAAACTGTTTGTGAGAGTGAGTGTGTGTGAATGTGTGTGAGGCTCAGTGTGTTTTCAGTTTGATTTTGCACTTTTAAAAACTTGATTTTGATACCAAATACATTGGGATGTTAGTGGCGGTACGATGACTATAATGAGAGCCCTCGGTCATTGTTTGGTCTATGTGCAATTTTGAATTTACAAGCCGTTGTGTTACTGATATTGCAGATGTTTGCCGATGCGAGTGTGTTTGTTGTGTTTAGGAGACTTTGAGAGAAATGGTGACCGATCCGTACCAGGCTCTGTGCTTGAATGTAATTCATAGTTTTTAATGTTTATTTTAAATCATTATTATTTTGGGCCAAAATATCTCTTTAATATTCCATCTTTCTGCCATTCTGGATGACAGGGTTTCATTCTCTCCTTCTGGAGACTGACATTTGATCGTTCTTTTGTTTTTGTGTTTAACTTTATTTCTAGAAAGTCCTTACTGATATTCCACAACTAAAAGTGGCAGTATTTAAGTGCTGAATTAAAGGCAAGACACTAATCCCCTTTTATCTACTAGTGCACTCTAGTCCAAGCATTTCTTTCTGTCTGTAATTGAGCTAACATCTTTAGTTGACCTGTCAGATACCATTACACTGGTTTAGAAAGTTCTCTTATAGTTTGTCAATGCATTAGCACACTGTAAAAAGTGATGAAACCCGTTGCCTTTAAAATTAAGTAAATAAACTTCATGCATAATTGGAAAAGTTACTGTATGTGGAATTGTCAAGTTCAGTTCACATAACTAAAAATGAATAAGTAATAAACTTCATGCATAATTGAAAAAAATAAGTTGTGAACTTGACAATTCCACGTCATAACATATTTTTTTTTAATTACGCATGTTTTTTTTTACTTAATTTTGAGGCAACGGTTTCCTCAGTTTTTTTTAAGTTAAGTCAACTGATTACTTTTTACAGTACAGGGCATGAGAACGAGAAAGAAATTGTTTTTTGTTTTTGTTTTTTTAATCAAAACTGTGACGTAAGAATTATGCCAATGTAATGCCACACGTGGAACACACAATTTGTGATTCTAATTTACACTTTTTCAATTGTTGTTTCATATCCCCTTCTTCCTCCACACCACAATGAAGATTTTATAGCTGAAAAATAGATGTATCAGAACCTGCAATGTGAAATGTATGTTGTTGGGTTCTTTTCTCTTCAGCTCTTGTGTGTATTCATGTACCCAAAAACACAAACTCATATTGTATGTTATGAACTGGTACAATATTTTGTGGTATGTTCTGCCTTGAGCGTATGTCCATAGTATGAAACTGGAACACTGTTGTCATTTAGTCAAATGCCTTTTTATTGTAAACTGATGCTGGTGGTTTCTTTTTTTTTATTTTTGGTATAATGCAATACTGTACCTGTTATCTGTTGTCAGAGTTAGGCTTTAAAATCCGATATCAAATAAATATTTCAAATGGGTTTGTGTGTCAAATGTGTGTTCAATTCACATTTAATTATTTGTATAGCGCTTTTGACAATACACATTGTTTCAAAGCAGCTTTACAGAAAATGCACGAGTCCACATTACAATTTAGAGTGATCTGTTATCAGAGGTAACTGTCTAAGTTATGTATTTCAGAAATGTACATATACAAATCACAGTTAGCTAAAAATGTATTAATTTAGACAATGTAATAATTTAAGGCAGAAACAATGAGCTCATTGAAGTAATGAATACTTGACTGTTAACAAATGATTATGACATATAGAAGACTTTTTTTCTTCAAAATTAATACTACTACGTATAATAATACAATGTTTAACAATTATGAAAGTTAGTATTATTACACTGTAAATGGACAGGACCTGAGTTAATGGATGTATTTCATTTAGCTATTAAGCACTATGCACAAACAAAGTGCTAGTTTGGGACCAAACACTGAAACTGGTTGAATCATGTAGTGTTGAGTTGAGTGCAATCTACATTAAAATTGTGAAAGCAATGAAAATGTAACTTTTTTTTTTTTAAAGTGTCAATATAACACAATTACTGCAGTTGATAGTAATTGTGTAAAAAAGGAATACAGCCTGTATAAATTGGGTGTGGAAACAAAACCATGCCAAAAATAAAACTTGGATAACACTTTACAATAAGATTTCATTTGTAAACATTGGTTAACTACATTAAGTTGACGTGAACTAACAATGAACAATATTTCTACAGTTATTATTCTTGGTTAATGTTAATATTAACATTTATAAATATTTTTAAGATCAAAAGTTGTATCTGTTAACATTAGTTATGCACTGTGAACTAATATGAACATGAACAGTTTTCATACATTCAATGCCTGATTAATGTAATACAAAATTAATTATATATATATATATTTTTTATATATAGATTCTTTTTTTTTCTTTTTTTTGTTGCAAATACCACTTGGTTATACATTGGTAACATCGTACAATCTCGTTTGTTAACATTAGTTAAAAGGGGTGGTATAATGCCCTTTTCACAAGATGTAAAATAAGCCTTTGATGTCCCCAGAGTGTGTATGTGAAGTTTTAGCTCAAAATACCCCACAGATATTTTTATATAGCATGTTAAAATTGTCACTTTTTGAGGGTGAGTAAAAACACACCGTTTTGTGTCTGTTCCTTTAAATGCAAATGAGCTGCTGCTCCCGGCACAGAGGGTGGAGCTTCAAGAGCTCGTGTCCTTTTATCTCACACAGACATGCACTGAAAATTTCAAAAACCTTTAGCCTTTTATGTTCAAACCGGATTCAGACAATGATGGAGAGACTCAAGAAGAAGTGACAACATGTAGAATGCAACAGGACGTTTCTGAATGGTTAGTTGATGAATTTATGTAGCTTATGTGTAATCTTCTTGTCATTGATTAGCATATTCTGTCTTGATAATCTATAAATCATGTTCAGGGGGCGGGGCTTATGTCAATTTTAGGGTTGGTGATGTCACTAACCCTGGAGGAATGTCGTGCAGTCCCTACCAGCCGTTTGTTGTAGTCCTTAAAAAGCAATTTCTTTAAAAGCAAATATCTCCCTTTGCTTTGAACTTTGTAACTTTGCAGATGTTGTTTATGCTCAAACAGCAACATTACACACTAAAGTTAGAAAAGTGAAATCATAATCAACCAATTTAATGCATTATCTAACATGAACTAACAATAAGCAATGTATTTTTACAGCATTTTTTATCTTTGTTATAGTTAATAGTTAATTGTTGGTTCACAGTGGATTAACATTTACTAATATGTTTTTAATAAAAGGTTTAAAAAATATATCAGTTAATGTTAGTTGAGACTTTAACTAGGAATTAATAAATGTGGAAGTATTATGTATTGTTAAATGTAAACTAATTTTAATCAAATGAGAAGTTAGAAAAGTGTTACCTTTATATTTAATGTAGTGACGTTCATACATTTTGGATGAACCATACCTGTTGTTCCACCTTCTGAAACCAAACAATCAAAAATGCAATGACTTGGAATGACACCAATCCTGTGTGAAGTGCACAGAAATTAAAAGTTCCCCTGGAGGCACGAGGGGGCGGGGCCTCAGGTGAGAGGAGGTGGGGAAGCCTAGAGATGGGGGCGTGGCTTTGAGTGAGTGTGTGTAAAGAGAGTAAATATTTTTCAGGACTGGTGGAACCTGTCCGTCTGCTTCACCGGAGACACAGTGAGACTCAGCCTGAAGTGTAGGACACACAAAGAACAGCAGAGAGAACACAAACACATCTACCAGCAAGAGAAACCAGACAGAAAGCTGGACTGAGCGACAGTCTGTGCGTAGACCTTGGGATTGGGACAGACAACATGCGCATCGGGAACTGCTGTGTTTGTTTATGTGACAGGTGCGTCAGTGTGTTTGTGTTTGAATGAGGTGTGTGTGTGTTTCTGAGGACATTTAATGGGTAGAAGCATCCTGGATATGGGGGGATGTCAGAGTTACAGTAGCTCTGATGAAGAGGATGTCAGCGCTCTGAAGGCAAACCACACCAGCATCAGCCTGTTCAAAGTGTGAGTATATACTCTACTCCCTGTCTAGTGTGTGTTTAGGTAAAGTAAGGAATGTACACATCAGACGAATGCCTGCTGAAGAGATAAGCACTAGCATTCAGAAAAAGAATGTGTGTGAGCGTATAAGTGTGTTTGTTCAGTAGTTTCAGCTGTGCATCTAAAAGTCAAAGGAAACTTCCACAAGCCCATGTGTTTATGTGTTAAAACATGGCTGTGCAAAAGGGTTTATGGATAAACACACCTGCCCATGTATTTACATATTGCGTACCTGCGCATGAATGCAACTGGGCATTTTGGAGAAAAATGGATTGCTAATATCAACGCTGCCTAAAATCAACACTTTATCCTTCATATAAGCATTGAATACATCAAATAGTCATGTCCCATGGTACTGTAGGGGTAATACTGTGGTATATTGATATAGTCATATGCTATTTTCATAAACAATAGTACAGTTACATGCTACTCCAAGATAAGGACATTACCACAGTACATGCCCAAAACCATGGTAGATACATTACCAATAACCCTGTAATTGTTTGGTACTTTTAGTATTAGTACTATTATTAGTATTAGTAACTGCAAAATTATATACATGACTCTTATATTTGTTAATATTTTAAATAGGTGGGACAAGGAAATGCTAAAAAATAACTAACAATTTGTTATTGTTTTTGTTGTTTGTGAGTTTGCACTAATGCACACCTAAACTTAAAATAACAGAAAACTTCTGTAATATTTATGACAACAGCCATATGTACATTAAAACATGAAAACAGCAACAAACTTTCAACAAAACAATGTCAATTCTACTAAATCATTTAAAATGTAAAAAATACTTTAACTGATAAAATATGAAAGCCAATATTAAGGAAATATGGGTATTTAATAAGACCTGTATTCTTTATCTGTGCATGTTTTTTATTTTTAGTAAACTAAAGAAAAACTAGTAAACAAAATAACATTGTAAACCGATGATGATATGTGATGGAGGTGATGCCTGGGGGATCTTGCTGAGGTTTGCAAAACAAAAAACTATAAGCCGAGTGGTTGATAAAAAAAAAAATAAAAAAAAAGAGATTAAAAAAGTGCATGTTCTGTTTCTTTAAAATTAATGCCACCTGCTTTGATATTCTGTTTCTAATAGCATTTTGGCAATTCATTTACACAACAACAGCGTTTTGGGGGCCTGAAAATGCAAACTTTTGAAAACAGGTTTCAAAGTGCAAGTTTTTGAAAACAACGCGGTTATTGTCTCCATGTTAACTACAAAAACTCGAATTTGTGAAAACTGTGACGTCATGTTCATTCTACAGGCGCGTATTGTTTCTCTATAAAGTGATATCGCCAACTACTGGCCTGGCAGCATAATACAGTTAATACAGTTTTTAGTCGTTTTTCCGCAGATCCGTGTGTGCAAGGAAAAAACGTTTATGTTTTTAGTACAGCGTTGTTGCGTCAATGTACCCAAAGAGTGGCATAAGTATCCAAATACTTTTTGGGGCCACCATATGGAAGATATTCCACCACACAGCTTGTGTTTTAATCAGTCAGGGACAAGGCCACCGTCCCAAACCTCCCACCACACACACTATCAGTTATTTCAAGGCTGAACTGGGACTGGGAGGTCTGTTTTCTCTCTATGTACACACACTCTAGGTCAGCTTGCTCCCTCAGTCCAACGTGTGTGTGGTTTATTTCATTTGCATGAAGGAAAATTAGGGCTGTCTACAGGAAGCAGCGCTCTTTCCAGTGTTAATATGCTCCCTAATGCTGTCGGAAAACAAGAACAAGCAAACACAAACCCCTTCAGTACATACAGTAATGGACTAGCCCCATGTGCACACACGGCAAACTAAACTAAACTACATCTCTGTATGTCCTTGTGTAACGTCACACCATGTTTTCACAAATTGTTCGCTATTTGCTCAGCAGAATTAACACAAATTAACTGGCAGACAAGCTTGCTGCAAAATAATACTCATTGCCAAGTCAGCCAGGCACATAGCCATTTATAAATCAACACATTTCGAATGAGTAATGAATAAAATAAAAATAAAAACATGCAAATTTAACAAAAAAACGAAAAGTGACCTTATTTGACCCTCCATTCCTAGTTATACTGTGCGCAAGTCATTTGAACTTTATAAAAATGTAATAAATTCTCATTGAATATTCTGTTGACTGTGTGTGTCTGTGTGTGTGTACAGAAAGAATAACAGTCTGCATATAGTCCCGTCCGCTGAGGTCAAACCTTACCTGAAAGATCACTTCCTGTCCAGACGCATCACTGACATCGACCTTTTGACCCTCTCTGCCCTGCCGCACGGCCTAGACCAGCAGGAGTGGATAGCAACAAACAGTGAGTATTCAAAAAACTATGAAATAATAAAGAAATACTTTACATTTGTATACCCCTTCAGTACATACAGTACTGAATATATATATATATAATTAAGACTCAGAGAGGTGAATGCTATTTACAGTTAAACAGTGATCACAAACATCTAAAAAATGATGACACACTCAAAATGTCATCTGTGTGAGCAAATCAGGGCTGAAACAATACACTAGAGAGGGAAACATTTCAAATATTTCTTAACGTATGTACAGTATAATGTTCAGTAATGCATGAGGAATGCTGGGAATGTGTTGGGCAAGGCTCACATAACTGCAATGGCTGGTCTAAGGTTTAACTTATTCTACCCACTTAAAAAGGATCATGTGATTAACATGTAAAATGACAAATCACAGCTTGCTGCTTTATGTGACCAAACAACATACATCAGATAATTCAGCAGTGGTCTGTAGGTTTGCCAACTTCTTTTTTTGCTCTTTAAATGTGTAAATGTGTGTTAACTCAATCTTACCTTCTCTTTCAGCTGTGTCGTTTTTCCAGCACACTACCCTGTTCTTCAGCGCTCTTTCTGATTATTGCTCAACGATAAAGTGTCCAGCAGCCAACAGCCCAAGAAACATGTGAGCAGAACACACACTTCATTTCAGCTAGTTAAAAGAGAAAAACATAAGTCACATCTTGAATAAAGTATTAAGTGAGACATACATATACTGTACCCTTAAAATTTTTTTTGCTGTGATTACGTACTCTATTACTAACATAACCTCGGTTCCCTGAGATTAAGCGCTATGGGAAAATAGAGAATATTGAAGCCTTTATTTTAAAACGCAGTGCAGCTGCACAGAGAGCACAGAGCAGAGCTGACTAGCGTGCTCATTGGCTGTGCTGCGGGAACAGCACGAACCTATGGCGAAGCGGCTGACGCACGCGAACCAATCATGGTGCTTCGCGCCGAAGCCCGCCAGAATGGGCGTGGTTTCTGGCTATATAAGCGGGCCATTTCGCCATAGGAATCAGATTTAAATCAACTGAAGTGACAGCACCTGTACCAAGCGTAATAGCACGGCAGGGTATAACAGTCTGCCGAACCGAGGTTCCGTTAGTAACCGAGTACGTTCCCTTTCGAGAACGGTCTCTCGTATTGCGTAGCTATACGCAATGGGAACCCATTTTAAAACGCTGTGCTATCAGCTTAACACTTTGCCCTTAACTATCACCTAGGGCTCGAAGCCCGAGGTTAATAGTAGAGCTAAAGTCAAATCCAATAGGGGCCAGACCATGTCGGGCCCCACAGAGGGGTAATAAAAGGCTTGGGCTCCCCCAAGGCCAAGGCCTTTATACAGAAAGAACTTGAGCCTGCAGAGCAGGAACCTCTAAGTTATAAAATCTTACAAATGTGGACGGCGAGAAACAGCCGGCCGCACAGATGTCTTCAATTGGTATACCACTGGACCAGGCCCAAGATGACGTGGAATGAGCTCTAACGCCAATGGGGCAAGGAAGGCCCATAGAAGCGTAGGCTAAAGCGATAGCGTCTACTATCCATCGTGATAGTCTCTGCTTGGTGACCGGAAGCCCTTTGGTGTGGCCACCGAAGTATATGAAGAGCTGTTCTGACTGCCTGAACGGGGCAGAACGCTCTAAATAGACTCTAAGGGCCCTAACAGGGCAGAGTAGAGACACATCTCTATCTTCTTCCGAAGGGGGAAGACCTGATAGAGAAATGACCTGAGCTCTGAACGGAGTCGAGAGCACTTTGGGAACATAGCCATGCATGGGCCTGAGGACAACTTTGGAGTTGTTGGCCCCGAACTCAAGGCAGGAAGTGCTCACAGAGAGCGCCTGTAAATCACCCACTCGCTTAACCGATGCTAGGGCTAGTAGAAGTGCGGTCTTCAGTGAAAGAGGCTTTAGATCAGCCGACTGAAGTGGCTCGAAAAGGGGTCCCTTCAGGGCCCTGAGGACCGTGGAAAGGTCCCAGGCCGGTATAAAAGTGGGTCGAGGCGGGTTCAGCCATCTGGCCCCTTTGAGGAAACGCACAACGAGGTCATTCCTCCCCAGTGACTGGCCGGCCACAAGAGCGTGGAAGGCTGCTATGGCCGCCACATATACTTTGAGCGTGGAGGGGGTTCGACCCGCGTCCAGCAGCTCTTGGAGAAAAGAAAGTACCAGTGGTACTTAACTTGAATAAGGGTCAAGGTCCCGGGCTGCGCACCAGTCGGTGAACACTGACCATTTCAGGGCATAGAGGCGTCTAATTGAAGGTGCTCTAGCCTCAGGGCATAGAGGCGTCTAGTTGACGGTGCTCTAGCCTCAGTGATGGTGTTTAAGACCTTTTCCGGGAGGCTCCCAGGTACCCGTTGAGGGGCCATACGTGGAGAGCCCACAAGTCGGGACGGGATGCCAGACTGTCCTGTTCGCCTGCATGAGGAGGTCCCTCCTCAGCGGTATGGGCCAAGGAGCTGTTTCCAGCAGCTGCGCCAACTCGGGGAACCAGACCTGGGTCTTCCAGAGAGGGGCTATTAGGAGGACAGCACTCTTGCTTTTCCTGATCCGTTCGATGACCTGAGGGAGCATCGAGACCGGAGGGAATGCATAAAGAGGACGGCTGGGCCAGTCATGGGCCAGCGCATCCCTGTCTTTGGAAAAGAAGATTGGGCATTGAGAGTTGCCTTCTGAGGCAAAGAGGTCGACCTCTACCTCGCCGAAAACCCTCCAGATCAGCTGAACCATCAGGGGGTGAAGAGACCATTCCCCCGGGGGAACGTTGTCTCTGGATATCATATCCACACCCTGGTTCAGAATGCCTGGCACATGCACCGCTCTCAGCGAGCGCAGGTTGGCGTGTGCCCATAAGAGGAGGAGTTTGGCCATGGTGTGCAGGTTGTTCGACCTGAGACCGCCCTGGCGATTTATATAGGATACCGTCCGGACCAAGGTGTGGTGCCCGCCAGGTTTGGGAGAAAGGCTTTTAAGGCCAGAAAAACCACTCTCATTTCGTGGCAGTTGATATGTAAGCGCCTTTCCGGGCTCGACCAGAGGCCGGAAACAGGCCTGCCCTTGAACAGGGCTCCCCAACCTAGGTTGGAGGCGTCTGTTGAAATCACCTTCCTCCTCGAGACCACTCCCATGTTCACGCCCGATTGGTACCAGTCGGCTACTTTCCAAGGCTACTTTTCCTACTTTCGCAAGTGGCCTGAACACCACACATGAGCCAGTACTGAGCCGGGACACATGTGTAGTAGGCCCAGTTGGAGTACTGACGATGCTGAGGCCATAAGGCCCAGAATCCCCTGCAATGTTCTGAGGGGCGTGTGAGAGCCCACCCTGAACGAAGCTGCTAGCTGTCGAATGAAGAGAGCGTGGTCTGGCGTGAACCATGCTCTCATCTGAACTGAGTCGATAACTGTTCCCAGGAAGGTTACACTTTGGCAGGGAGACAGTACACTCTTGGAAAAATTGATCCTGAGCCCAAGGCATTGCAAATGGCTGAGAAGCCAGGATCTGTGGGTCAGTAATTCGGCCTCCGATTGGGCCAGAACGAGCCAATCATCGAGGTAATTCAGAACGCGCATTCCCCGCTGTCTCAGGGGGGAAAGAGCTGCGTCCATGCACTTCGTAAATGTACGAGGTGCCAGAGAAAGGCCGAATGGCAGGACTGTGTATTAATAAGCTTGCCCCTCGAAGGCGAATCTCAAGAATGGCCTGTGATGGGGGGCTATCTGGATATGAAAGTAAGCATCTTTCAGATCCACTGACAAAAAACAATCCCTGGGGCGAATTTGCGTGAAGATTCGTTTGGTTGTCAACATCCTGAATGGCCGTCTCATAGGGCTGTCACTTTTGTGAAAAAATCCTGTTTGATTTTTGAGACATAAGTGTTCATTGAATCGATTGTAAAAACGCCAAATATGGGCAAATCCACGGACAACTAACAGGCATTAGGACGAACGTAAAGAGGGCACTTGAGACGCACACAAGTCAGCAAATATTCCTGATGATTTATTGGCGATAAGTTTCGTGCACAATGACAAACAGGAGTGCAACATTCTCGAAAAACAATAACCTGAGTGGACTGCCATAACATCAATGAAAAACATTACTGCAGGCTTCAACATGGCTGTGTTTACGATTAGAAATGTCAAACAAATTTCACCTACGTAGGCGATTGTAGACCGTAGCCCAAATCTGTATCTGTTTGCATGAGACTGTCTGAATACCGGCAGAATTCACAGTTTTGTAGTAAAAAGAGAAACATTATGCAGAAGTATAATTTGCTGTTATGTGTGTTTGTCAGAGCCTGCAGTTGCTGTGTGACGTGCGTTCGCTGCGGGCGTATCGTGACGAGCTGGACGCGCTCTGAGAAAAGACCGTTAAAATCGATTACCTATTTTCGTTTTCGAAACTTGCGTTGGTTGGTCCAATCGATTGTGCAATCGCTTTTCGAACGTAAAGTGACAGCCCTACCGTCTCATGAGGGCCTTGTTCAGGTGTCTGAGGTCTAGGATGGGCCTGAGGCCGCCATCCTTCTTTGGAACGAGGAAGTGGCGGCTGTAAAAGTCTGACTCGCTCAGTGACAGGGGAACAGTTTCCACAGCTCCTTTTGCCAACAGGTTTGATACTAAGGTGCGAAGGACGTGAGCCACACTACTTCTCACCGTCGTCTCGACCACGGCGCAAAAGCGCGGGGGTCTGCGAGCGAAGGAGCAAGTAACCTTGTTTTATTGTGTTCATTAGCCATTCTGACACATCGGGGATGGCTGCCCAGGCCTTGGCCCGATTGGCTAGGGGTTGAATGAAGTCTGGGGGCGGGCCGCCATGCAAAGGGGACCCGGCCACCCAGATGTTGAGTGTTGAAAAAATGACAACACTCATTTTTGTGCTCTATTTGGGTTGCTGATAAAACAGTGTTTGTTTGAAGGGGTGTGTGTTTTAGAACGGGCCCATTGACTGCAGTATGAACATCTCCAGTCGCCTGAACTGAAGAGGGGACTGGGAGAAGTGTGCGATCTCTTTTTGAGGGTTGTCCAGCCACAGCAGGACTCAAACCCTCCCTTTTCCTTCCTGTCGTGCGACTAGGAAGGCTTTCGAGGCTCATGGTCCAACACAATCTTGGGTCGGGCCCCTGACACTCCGGGAACAAGTAGCACTTTGCTGACTGCGGGCGCCGGTGAGTTTCAGCAGCTGGATGGGGCAGGGAAACCTGTGTCGCAGGCTTTGCTGACTGATAGGGCGGTGCTTTCTTGTGGCACATGGCCTGCGACGCCTTCTGTGCTTCGGTGAAGTGCTCGGAGAAGCCCTTCACAGCAGGACCGAAGAGGCCAGTGTTAGGGAGTGGAGAGTCCAGAAAAGCAGTCTTGTCTGCGTCCTTAATCTCCGTCAGGTTTAGCCAGAGGTGGCACTCTAGCACAATCAAACTGGCCATACTCCTTCCAATAGCCTGGGCGGTGGTTTTAGTGGCATGCAGGGCTAGATCAGTGGCGCTGCCCAGGTCCCTAAAAGCCTCGGGGTTAGGTCCATACTCGTCCATGGAGCAGAGGAGTTTAGCTTGGAACACCTGGAGGACCACCATGGTATGCAGGGCCGATGCAGCTTGGCCAGCAGCGGTGTTAGCTTGGCCGGCGAGAGCTGAAGTGGCTCTGCAGGGTTTCGATGGATGAACTGCCTTGGATCTCCATCCAATAGCAGTGGGCGGGCAGAGGTGCGCGGCCACTGCTTCCTCTGGGGGGGCAGCTTCTCGTATCCCTTCTCCTCAGCGCCGTCAACGGTGGAGAGCGTTGCGGAGGTGGATGTTCTCAGGTGGGCCAAGTAGGGGGCGTGCCATGATTTAGTCAGCTCGTCGTGTACCTCAGGAAAGAACGGCGCTGGTCTTTGACGAGGGGCCTGGTGGCGCCCTGGCAGGATCCATTCGTCGAGCCGGCTCTAAGGCGAAGACCAATTGAGCCCGAGGTCTTCGACGACTTCAGTGAGGACGCGGAGGAGCGCCGAGTCCAAACTCGTCCTCATAATATATATATGTGTATAATAGTGTCATTTGTTTTGTTTTCAGCTCTTGTGCCTTGTTAACTTTATTTACTTTTTAATACATTTTTCCAGAGCCGGACAGTAACGGAGTACATTTACTTGAGTACAGTACTTAAGTACAATTTTGAGGGATCTGTACTTTACTTGAGTATCATTTTTGGGGAGTACTCATGACTTTACTCAAGTACATTTGAGAGGCAAATATTGTACTCTTTACTCCACTACATTTCTATCCATAACCGTGAGTACCCGTTACTTCTTCTAAAAATAAAAAATAAAAAAAAAGGTAAAAAGAAAAATCTCGGAAACCCTCAATTTGTTGTTTCCCTCTCAAACGTGATTGGATTGTGCAGGCGCCACTGATTGGGACAGCCTATCAGCAATCACCTTTAGCTTTCCGCCAAAGTCAACTCCATGGTCAGATTTAGATAAGAGACAAAACCATGGACGAAATAATGGATGAAGACGCAGCAGGTCCATCCCGGGAATGTGCCAACCCGTGGCCCCACCTCGCCAGACTATTTCAATTTTCTGAACAAGTTAATGATAGTTTTCACTTCAAGTGTTTGCTGTGTTTACCAGTGTAAGCACTGTGGCAGTAGTAATGCAATATTTAGAAAATGTACTCTTGTACTCTTGATTCTCAAGTACTTTTAAAAACAAGTACTTCAGTACTTTTACTTAAGTAGACATCTGACTGTAGTACTTTTACTTGTACTTGAGTAAAATTTAGCAAGGGGTTATCTTTACTTTTACTCAAGTAATGAAGCTGTGTACTCTGTCCGCCTCTGCATTTTTCTATAATCGTTATATAATATAATATGATTATTGTTTATTTTTCTAAACAAATAAGGTGGAGGAAATGTGTAACTGTTGTGGTTATTATCGCTGAAAAACTTCAATACGAGTCGTCAAGTATGCACGCACAGATATCAATACCCAATGATAACAATCAACAAACATGATTTCAGATAAAATGGTATAAAATATTAGATAACAAGTACTGTAGCTTAGTTATCACAAAACAAAGACAGCAAAAAAACAAAAAAAACAAAAAAAAAACAGGAATGCACCTGTATTGATGGACAATATGCATGTGTCAGTTGACATCACACTGTACAGTTAATATTAAAATATTAAAGAGATTATTGTGATAACATAATTATAGTGATTCTTTAGTGAATCACAGTAAATAGTAACTTAATTAAAAACTGCATAAATACTACTGTATTTTTTATAGTGCATGGTTACCATTGCAATTTTTGTAAGGGATCCTTCATAATGAGTTGTTTATGTTTGTGTGTTTTCAGCCTGTATGAATGGACGGATGAACAGGGGAAGAAACTGAAGTGTTCAGCTCCGGTCTACATCGATTACGCCATGTCCTACATCCAGGAGATACTCGCTGATGAACGCGTGTTTCCCACCAAGGCTGGTATGTAGAAGTTTAAAAAGTTTACAGAGAGCCTTAGCACCAATGAGCTGAAAATGATCTGTGTGTGTGACTGTATATGAGTGTGTTTAGGTTCATCATTCCCTCCTGGATTCATCTTCTTGATTCAGAAGGTCTTTGTGATGCTCTTCCGTATGCTGGCTCACCTGTTCAGCACTCATTACCAGGACGCAATCGCCGTGGAGTTACACCCGCACCTCAACACGCTCTTCACACACTTCATCACCTTCAGCCACACGTTCAGACTGCTGGAGCCCTCAGAGACGGCTCCAATTGATGAGATCATCGCCCTGCTCACGCACTGAAACACATGGAAAGTAACACAAAAGGACACGTCATTAGACCTTGAATCACAAATGTGATACTCTGTCGCTTCGTGGACCCAAAGGACTGAAAGTGTTTTGACCCAGTAGAAACAGAATGTGTAAATCAACTTCAGCTCAGATTGAGTTCTGATTGAACAGTGGAGCTGATCCCACCTATGAGTGATTTTTTTTTTCTGTGCCAACTTTGAACATTGGCAATTTTCTCTTGGCCAGTGGCCACATGGCCTTTCACCGAGATGCAATTTCTGGCAATCCGCACTGAGAGCTTTCAATTGTGCTTTGCAAATTATGCCCACAAATTATGGCCCTCTTGGTGTGTTTATCAGTCACACAGATAGAAAAAGAAAAACACTGTTTAAGGAGAAAGAAATAGCTTTTCTAAAATGTACACTACCGTTCAAAAGTTTAGGGTCAGTATTTTTATATATTTTTTTGAAAGACAGAAATTAATACTTTTACTCATCAAGGATGCATTAAATTAATAAAAAATTACACTAACGACATATAATATGTTACAAATGGTTTCTATTTCAAATAAATTGGCAAAAGTTATTTTTTAACTTTCTACGCATCAAAGAATTCTGAACAATATTCAAAACAAAAATATTAAGCAGCAGGAGAGCATGTCAGCATTGATAATATGTTTGAGCATATTAGAATGATTTCTGAAGGATCATGTGACACTGAAGACTGGAGTAATGATGCTGAAAAATCAGCTTTGCATCACAGGAATACATTAAAATTTTAAATATATTCAAATGGAAAACAGTTCTTTCAATTTGTAATAACATTTGATAATATCTCATTTTTACTGTAATTGATCAAATGCATCAACAATATTACCATGTTAATGTACTTCTTTCAAAAAAATATTACTGACCCTAAACATTTAAATGGTTTTGAATGAAACACTTACCCCCGGTTTCACAGACAAGGCTAGTCCCAAGCTAGTCCCAGACTAAAATGCATTATTGAGCTGTTTTAACTGAAAGGAACTTGCTCTGACATATTTTTAAATATGTCAGTGCCATTGTTTTTGTCTCAAGATGCACACCAGTAATGTTTTTGTCTAAGGCACATTTATAAAATCTACTTAAATGCTCCAACTGAACCAAGGCCTAATGTCTGTGAAACTGGGCCTTTATGTTTTAGACTTTTTTTTTTTTTTTTTTATAATGCTTTTGGGACGGCAAAGAACACAATCAAATGCTTCATTATATTAGGTCCTAACCAGATACAACGCAATAATGCTACAAACGAAAAGCGTAACCTGAACGTAAAAAAAAAAAGTTTCGGTCGCATGGCTTGATGGCTACTATTTATTTAGCTCCGCCCACTCTGAAATCTCATAGGTCTACACGGATCATGCAGTTAGCTAACGTCATGTATTTATTGATGCAGAAACAGTAATGGCGATACACATACCTGAATATAAATCAAATATGTCAGATTGGCTGCGCAGCATTTTCGCTTCCATAGTGGACCGACAGATGCCTGTTGAAGTCGCTGTAAACGCATCCCATCGTGTCTGTTTAGGACATGGCGTGAGAAAGCAGAACTTAAACGCCATGTGCTGCAGTCGACAGCATAACTGGGGTATTTATCACCTGGTTCTGAATCATTCGCAAACACACATATCACCTCTGTTGACTCATCAATTTAGGTTATAATTCTGACTTGAACAATTACTCGATTCACACAAAAATATTCTAGAGAATGATACTGTGAAGAGAATAACATACAGCCATAATATCCTACTGTTGATTGTCTTATGCGGGTTTCTCCTGAATACTGCTGTTGAAACATGAGGAATGGAGGGAGAACAGATATTTCTCCTCTATCCCAAGCATTCATAAATGAATAGCCCTGAGGATATCAGAAATATACACAAACACACAGTGGAGAGCTGGTCTGACTCGTTCCCAAAAGGAATTAGATCCCTTTACTCACACAAATATCACATTCAGCCATTGTCATGCATCAATGTATTTATTACTTTGTAAAAAAAATTTTTTACTATAGCCTAAAGGAAATACATTTTTGGATAACAAACTGTTACATATTTCTCAAAACCAAAATGGAATGCCCTATTATTCAGAATGCAAAATGTTTTAAACAGCAGCATGCTAGATGTTGTCACATGATCTATCCACGTTACATATTTGCAATTCCAGTAGGTAAATTAATAGCAGCTATTTTGCATTTTCAATCCATGTTTGTGCAAAAATAAGTTCACTTTTGGAAGTTCATTTAAATAATGAGTCAAAAAATAAAAGTAAGGCATGTTGCATTGTGGGATACTGCCCTTTGAAATGTGCTCTGATGTATACTGCACATTTAGGCTAATGTAGAATGATATCCATTCATGTGTGTGTCTACTTTGTATAATATGTGAATTTTCTCTGTAGTAGGCCTATACAGTGTGTATCAACAGTATGCTATTTCAAACATTGATGGAACAACACATTCACTCTGTACTGTACTTGTAACAGGTTTGATTTGAAATACCATGCTACTCTTACTAGATAGTATGACATTCCAAATTCATCCAATGTGTCAAAGCATTTAGTAAACATAAATGTGTTTCTCCAGCAGGGGACAGCAAAGGAAAGACTGTTTTTGCAGAACACTAGAGTTTATAGATTTAAAACGCACTCACAGGACCTACTGTATTTAATCAAAAGAGTCGACTCTAAAGGGCTGTTAACACTACGTTGTGAAACCTTATGAAACAGTGTTTGGATAAGAATTTGTAATAAAACCCTTTGACCATTAAAACTTCTCATAAATGCACAGATGTGATTGGTTGATTCTTTTTTTCAGTGGGCACCCGCTGATGAGCTGAGATTGGAGGAGTGAACAGGGTGAGTGTAGTACAGTAGCTGTGATCACGAGACTGCTGTGTGAGAGGCTGAAATGACTGTAAGTGCTTGACTGGACTGATACAGTAGTGGCCAAAAGTGATGTCGAATATTTGTTTATAATGACCCTGCAAGTTCCATTCCATCAAAATATGAGGAAAATGTTTTATTTTAAATATGGGGGAAGACCAAAACACTAAACTTGTAACTACAGCTACAGGTTTTACTTTACTATGCAATATAGAACAACAATAAGCTTAGAGGAAAAAGCATACATTGACTTCAACATAATCAGATATTTATATTTCCTTTGTTCTCTCTTGTTTTTGCATGTTCATATTTTTTTTTGCGGCAGTCTGGCCTAAACTGATGTCTGCACAATTTTCACGTTTCATTGCGTTATCACGAATAAAACAATTGACTCCAAGTGAAACTTTCAATAATATTTGAATAAAGGGTGAAGATATCAATTTTCCTAGGCCGGACCACTTTTAGCTAACATCATATCATGTACGTATTATTAATTGTTGCAGAAACACTAATGAGCATGTAAAGCAATGATTACATGTGGTGGTCATAATGATTGCAACACATGCGGGGAAAAAAACTGTCTAAACTGGCCTAACTGGTGACCAAATGTTTTCATATGTTTTTAGTATTTTCTGCAAATTAAACTAATACTTTTTTCTTACAATAACATTTGGTTGAATGGTCAAGCTTGATCAACACGGTAATATTTTTTTTTAAATCAGAAAATTAAAAAAAAATAGTTTGTTCTATGAACTTTTTTAAATTGTAGTCTCAACACAAATGGGTTAGGTGGATTGAACACAATTACGTAGTGACAATGTCCAGAAACTGTTGCTCATTTTAATGAATTAAACTGAACAAGAGGCAAAAATCCCTTTTCAAGTGCATTACTTGTCTTTACTCGGTGCAGAAAGGGGGTCAAAACTGGATTTGTGTCTGCTTTAAAAAAAAAATCATATCTGGGGTGAAAATGGGAAAACTATCACTGAGACAGATGATCAGAGGTGAATTAAGCTCTCAACTGAATTTAATTTGGCACAATACACCACTTGAATTCTACAATATGCTTTTAATAGGATTATAATAATACTGTGATGAGTTTCTTATAACAGTGGATGATAGTTTAATGAATAATGAAGAGAAGAGAGACACTGGGACACACACACAAATATACACTTACACACACACAAGCAGACTGCTCTGTCTGAGCGAACTCAGGCATGAATGCAAACGTATCCTGTTGCTGTCTGACCCATGACGCAAAACAACACACACACACACACACACACGCACAGTCTGAGGGCTAATGGTAAGTGTATGGTTTGTTTGTACTGAAAATAAAAGCCACAAAAGTAACGCAAAAAAAACAATATAAAGACCATTTTCCTTTTTGATTCACAGAAGAAACATAATTCATCCATTTACATTAGGCTGATAAAACTTTTCCAAATAATGAGACACCCAAAGTTTATGACATCATTTATGAGACTGAGATGTAATAAACATCCTAAGCTCTTAAACACACAGACATGTGTGCCTCTTAACACACTGGCATAAAAACAAACCTGACCTTTATAACACTGCATTATAAAAAAATAATGCAAAAAAAAAAAAACTTTAGTGCTGTTATACAATTTAGACGATGGTATTGCTTCTAAAATCACACTAAGGTCAAGGTTTAACTATAAAGTGACCTTAAACAACAAATCTATAGTATATATCGACAACAAAGACCCCAAAACACACTATCAGTAAATCTCTCTCTCTCTCACTCACTCACTCACTCACTCACACACACACACACACACACACACGTGGGGTCTCAGACTGACTCTCATTAACATTAACCGACCTGTTGTTAATGCTGTCTAAGATCCTCTTTAAAAGGGCACAGGACACAGTGAGCTCGATTAAACCAACCAAACACGCACTTCTTATATTGTCTCTGACCTTTAAAATAAGCCACTATGTCACACCTGACAGCTCAATTATATTTTTATATCATGACACAGTATAAAGGCTTGAAGCTAAACACTGAACTAGTGTTCCAGAGCCTTATGTAATTCAATTTACTTGCAAAAGAAAAAAGAACAGATTTTAAAAGTCAAATCCTTCCATAAATATATATATATATATATAAGCCAGTAAATAAATAAATTTTAAATATATATTTAATACATATTTATTTATTTTAGTAATATATTTATTTATTATTAATATATTTAATATTATTTATTAAATATTGCACTGTTTTGTGCATTAAAAATATGGCAAATTATACAAATAAATATACATTTTATCCTATACTATAGAAAAAAAGAAAAAAAGTCGGCACACCATGGCTCCAAAAATATGAAAAATGTAATAATAAACTCACACACAGGTGGTAACGTTTCTAACACGTAGGCTCTTCGTCAGACCTCTTCGTTTTATCCTTTACTATATATATATATATATATATATATATATATATATATATATATATATGATAATATACTATACTTAATATATCATACAACCTTAATTTATTAATATAAGTCATATATTTATAAACTATTTAGATACATTTTATTCAGCATTTTAATCTTCAACAAGCTCACCACAATTTTAAGATTAAAATAAATATCAAGAAAAGTAACACTGTTAAAAGAACTAGTAATATTAAAAGCTATTATAGAATTAATACCAAGTATATGTAGGCAACATGTGTTTTAAATGAGAAAAAAATACAATACACTGTATCAATACCGTTATAGGTATAGCCTACATATTAAATCATATTAGCATATTGGCCACACCCCCATTTTGGTTTGACAGAAAACACTGAAGGATGTGCTCTTAAAAGCATGACAAGCGCGGCATGTGGAAATATTTATAGAAAACACACTGTTTATTGCAGTGATGCGAAATGAACTGGTGACTCTAGAGATCATATTGAATAATAATAATAATGGTAACTAAGGCTGAACCGCATGTGGAGTTTCAGTTGTCCCGTGTCTCCTCCCTCTCAGTATTTAAGAATCTGCTCCATCCATGAGCCAGTCCTGAGACTTTCTCCAGCCACATCAATCAAAGTCCTTCACCCACAGGACGCGATCTCAACAGTCTCACACACCGCGTGTGATCATGAGAAATGAACGGGATACCTCCCCATATTAATGTGTCTATTAAAGTAGGGAGTTAATAAGCTGCTTCTCTGTTTAAATGTAACTTTTTACAAATATAGATCATTTTACTGATCTGACGAACTTCGTAATTAGCCTAAATGACTGTCTCCGTCTGTTCTCCTCCACAGCCAGCAGCGCGTCTCTATAAGAGCTGAGGAACATCGAGTCGGACTGTAGAGGACAACACACTCTTATAATGAAAACACTGCTGCTCGTGTGTGTGTTTCTGCTGCCTCTGCAAACACTGGCGCTGCCGCTGCGCAACAGGTGAGAGACGCGCGGGACACCGGCGCCGCCCGGTCACCTGTGAATGATGATGATACCATCATCATCCTCATCATAATCAAGACACCTGCTATTAATATTATACTCCATTTCCTGGGTGTTTAATATCGTGATTAAGAAAGGTTTAATATCCAAAGTTAAGAAAGGTTCGTTTAGTGCATGCGCGCAAATGTAACGCTGTTAACGTTGATTACCAAAAATGAACGTACGATGAGCAATATTTTTTAAATAATTTAATCTTTAATAAAACACAATTGTTCATGTAAGTTCAGAGGGCATTAACTAAGGTTAACAGACACAACTTTTGATTTTAAAAATATATTAGTTAATGGTGAAATTAACTTGTGTATTGTTCATTAGTTCACATTAATAGTGTTATCAAAATAAACTTCACTCTTACAGGTAATCTTATTGCCTATAAATAGAAAATGTAGACGTAACATAGATTGCTAAACTTTAACTTTAGCAAGCTATGTAATGTCATGGCAAGCCATTTTAACATTCATAATCTATAGCATATTTATTAGTCATACTTATTTTTAATTGCTTGCTTTATTTATTTTTTCCTTCAATTTCATTACTTCTAAAGCAACTTGTAACTAGTAGCCCTATTACAAAATGTTTTGTACAATTGTCATAGATACTGGTGCCCCATAAGAAAAAAGCTGAATACTATTCCTGTATACACTGTAAAAAATATTTTCACGATTTGTTATCGCAACATTTTACTTTGGACAAACCAACTTAGATAATGTGGTCCAGATAACATAATATTTTGAGTTTTATTGTATACAAATGTTGAGTTCATTGACATAAAAAATTTGAGTTAAGATAACCAAGTAACTTACTTTTTTAAGTTAAACCATTAATTTTTTTTACAGTGTTATACATAGTTGCTACTGAGATAGTGACTAGTACATTAGGTAGTTAAGAGTATATAATGAATAAGAAAAAGTGAGTAATTGAATAGTCACATTTATATCTAAAGAATTGGTACTAAAGAAATTGTTAGTTTTAAAGAATGTATGTTAAAATGGCTTGCCACATGTGTGTGAGTGCGTGTGTGTGTGTTTGTACGGGTGTGACCTGTAGTTCTCAATGAGATAGTATGTGTCACTTGACTGTCTGCATTTGGCACAGAGAGCTTAAGAGAGACGTGCCACCTGTAACGTAGTTTCTCAGATTTCCCCATCGTGACCGCTTGGTCATGATATGGATCGGGTTATTGCTAACTCTGATTTGCAACATGAAAGATCCTTCAACACAATCCACATACCTCCTAAAGTGTTGCATTACTTCTAAATTGTGTTAAAATATCAAGTGGCATTCATTTTAAAGAGCACACTTTCCACAAAAAAAATATAACAATTTTTTTTAACAAAATAAAGTTTGTTAGGTTTTAAACAATAAAACAACAGACATAATAATAGAAATTCTGCAAACTCGACACACCGAGTATTTGGATACTGACTTTTTGTTTTGTTTTGGGGTTTTTTGTTAGAGGAACTGACTTCATACATCCACTAAAAAGCACTACAACACAGTTACTTAAAAGTATTAGCTAAAATGTTTAGATTCCAAAAAAGCTTTACCATATTTGTTAACAGGTGTTACTTGGTTTTATATTTTAATGGTGTAATTTAGTTTGCAAGTACTTTTTGGGGGGCCACTTCACCTATTGGTTTGGGTTTTGTAATTATGCCACTTGTGAATGAGATCTCAAAGCCTGATTGAACACAGTCTCAGTGGCGCCCCCTTAAGTCAAGTCAAGTCATCTTCATTTATATAGCGCTTTTAACAATGTATATTGTTCCAAAGCGGCTTTACAGTGATAATAGGAAATTAAAGTAACAGAGATGTTTTGGCTTTATAGCAGCTCTAGTTATCAACTAAGGGGCCGCTAACACGACACCGTTTTAACAGAAAACTCTAAGTTCTCTCTACGCAAACTTTAAAAACGAGAACCTGTGAGAACGCTGACGGCGTGCACATGCGTATTACAAGTTAAGTCTATAGGTATGCGCGTTTGAATATATGTGCGCAGGCGTGTAGTCCTTCCCTACAAACCAACCCTCAACAAACTACTTGTCTGGCCTTAAAATGTATAATACAGAATTGTATCGCTTCCTCCTGGTGAGATGAGGCAGTTTACTCCACTGTGGCCTTCAAAAGTGAAACAAGCTTACAGCTTAATAAATGTGAACACGTAGTGTGTGCCTAATGTGAGAAAAGGTCATACAGACCGTGTGAGGTCACAAACAAACAGTGATTTAAGACTTTAATGTTCAACTGGAAATTAAATCCTCTTTTAGTCACACACTCACACAAGGGAATAATGAATTTACGTAAGGTGGGTTTAAGCAGTTTTCCCCCAAATTAGCCCCTCTGGTTCTGTTTTTAAAAATATGCCTCTCAGCGAGTGGATTGCAACATCATTCTTAACAGTTTGTTAGATTTAGATGGATATTTGTGCATGATAACATCTCTCGCAGGCCCCATGCGGGGCACTAACGTGGGAACGCTTCTCAATCTCTTTCTCAACCTAAAACTTTCAGACTTCCTCCTTCTAGTCTTCCACAAAGCAGAATAAAACCACACAATACGTCTCCTCTTCTTCCTCGTCTCTCCTCTATAATCCAAGAGACACTTCACCCAGCTGTCTTCCATATTCACAGACCCGTGAGTGTGTGTGTGTGTGTGTGTAATTTAGCACCTGAGACTGAAGTGTATGAATGGAGCAGTGAAACAGTAGGACTTTAGCTTTGGGCAGAGGCTTAGAAGGGTTTATGCTGGGACAGGGTGATTGAGTAACGGTGCCAGGCTGCTGCTCTCTGGACCGATTTCTATTCAGAAGAGCTTTATGATGCAGCAGAGGATTTTCCTATTTAATCATGGGCAATTGCAAGAAAGGATGTTAAACAAATTAAGATAAGAAGCCGATTTCATCACGATAATGCAAAGTAAACTAATTACTAATTGAATAAGAATTTGAAATGTGAATAATGCTTACCTGTGCAAAACTTGCCACCTGCAGGGTTGTGCGCCATTCAGTATGTAATTGAGAATGTCTTTGAATTCCTAAATTTGGATTAATTTTGAAGTTTGAAATTGAATTTTCAGATTTAAAAAGGAGTTTTGGAAAGAAATAAAAGAAATAAAATTGAAAAAATCAGATAGAACAACAGACAGAATGATGGAAAGAAAGATAGATAGAATGATTAGCAGACACAGATAGAAGGACTGATAGAACAACAGACAGATGAATGATAGACAGACAGAGAGAGAGAGAGAGAGAATGATAGACGACAGACAGACAGACAGACAGAGAGAGAATGATAGACGACAGACAGATAGAATGACAGGAATGCAGAATTGAATTTTCAAATTTAAAAAGTAGATTTGATCAGATAGACTTAAAAAAAATCAGATAGACTAATAGACAGATAGAGAGAGACAGATGGACAGAATGATTGATAGAACGACAGACATACAGAACAATAGATAGCTGGACAGACAGAATGATAGAATGACTGATAGAACAACAGACAGATAGAATGAAAACGCCAGCTATTCAGGCACTGCCCGCAGTAGCGCTCATGCGTAGAAGAGAATTTAAATCTTGCAATAAATTATTTATTTCCCAATTATATACAATTACACTTAACCCAAGTTTAGCTAGTCAGCATCTTCCCATTAGCCCCTGCTGGTAGATATTATAACTACACCATTGGCACCTAAAATATTCTTTATACATTGACAAAATGAGCTCTGTATTCTAACATTCCAACACATAAATTGCTAGTATTTCATTAGTATTACACTACCGTTAAAATGATCAAAATTGCAGTAAAAAGGTGATATTATCAAATGTTATTACAAATTGAAAGAATTGTTCTATTTTAATATATTTTAAATTGTAATTTATTCCTGTGATGTAAAGCTGAATTTTCAGCATCATTACTCCAGTCTTCAGTGTCACATGATCCTTCAGAAATCATTCTAATATGCTGATTTGCAACTCAAAAACATTTATTATTATTACATATTTTTGGAAGCTTGTTTCCACCACAGAATAAAAAATAAAAAAGGTAATTGCGATTTTATCTCACAATTCAGACTTTTTTCCTTTCACAATTGCGAGTTCTGTTTACATGTGTTATAAAGTGAGAATTGCATGATATAAAGTTGCAATTGCATGTTATAAAGTCAGAATTGTGAGATATAAACTCAAATTTGCGTGTTATAAAGTCAGAATTGCGAGATATTTGAGTTTATTTGACTCACAATTGAGTTTATATCCCGCAATTCTAACTTAACGCAAATTTGATCTTATATCTCGCAAATCGCAATACAGACTTTAACACGCAATTGCGACTTTACATCTCACAATTCTGACTTTATTTCTCAGAATTGAGTCGCAATTATCTTTTCAAATTTTAATTTTGTGTCAGAAATAATGTTGAAAACAGTTGTGCTGCATAATATTTTTGTAGAAACCTTGATACACAACCTTGTTGAATAAAACTATAAAACTATAAAAGTATTCATTTCTTTAAGTAATTTCTTAGTGTACAGAAATCTAACAGGTATAGTATTATAGACCTCAAACCACTGATCTATATAATGACATTATATAGATCAGTGCCTCAAACCAAGAGCTAAACAAAGGTTTACAATAAATGCTCCTTAACTGGAAACTGCTGAGAAACACAGTGATCGAAACAAGCGATTCTGTACATATGTGTGTTATATTACTGCAAGTCAAGACTAATCCTGTTCAGAAACATTCTGATTAGGATTAAAATGTAAGAGTAAAGTCTTGCCCTACTGTATATCCCCCACTAATGCACAACATAAACTGACTCACAGCCTATAACACCCAGTGAAAATTACACATACATACAGATACTCAGGTTCCATGCTTAGTAAGGTTTGTTTAGCAGCATTAAAAAATTAATATTATAAAGTATATATAAACCATATTAAAAAATAATCTAAAAGGATACAAACATATATACTGTATATATATATATATATATATATATATATATATATATATATATATATATATATATTATATATATATATATATATACACTGTAATCATTCAGGAAAACTGCATCAAACATTTCCTAAAAAGAAAATCTCATATAATCACCTTCATCTGCAAATTTGGCAGACATGTAAAACTGGGTGGCATGAAAGGTATTGGTGCCAGTTTATTTATTTTATTAAATAAGTAATCCATTCTTAAAAGACCTGACTTTCCAAACAATGGAAAACATTGTGGCTCTGAGACGCTTTTAAAACATTGGTTCGTTTGAACGACCCGACATGTGAGTGTCTGGCTCAACCAATACCAATGTGATTACCTGTCTGGCTGAACAACGGCAGATGTTTGGAAAATCCATTTAGAGAAAAAAAAAATAGGTTACACTTTATTTTAATAAAGGTAACGTACAGTGGTTACATTGTACTTACTCACATTAGTGCTGAGTAATATTAACTAACTACATGTAGGCTACTTACTATAGAGTTACGATTAGGGTTTGGTTTAAGGTTGGTTACTTGTAATTATGCATAATTTACTGTTATTACTATAGTAAGCACATGTAGTGACGTGTAACTACGTCACTTTAAAATAAAGTGTTACCAATGTAGGCTGCTAATGACACAGAAAGGATAAACTTCACCTTGAAGAACTAAATCTCATTTACTGTACAAATAAAATAAGAAAATTAATAGCAAATATAGTGCCCAAAATTCCATCATGACAGTGCATAAAATCATGTGGAACGATCCTCAGTCTATTCATTTTTAACCCATCCTTCTCGTTTCTCAGATTTTACTGATATTCCAACAAAAAAACAACGAATGCTCTGAATGTCTGCTGTGAGCCAGACAGAAGACAGGGAAGAGTAGCACCGAAGGAGTGTGTGTCCTAGAGTGAGGGAATTAGTGCATGCCACAGATAACTTGGACTACAGCCAGAGAAACACTCAATTAATAACAGGCTTCAAATACTGCACCTAAAATGGTCTTAATGCCTCTAATTTAACACTAAAGTGATGCTCAAACTACGAATGTCTGAATTATGTATTTAAATAGATTTGGTCAGTGCATGCATGTGCTCCACTGGTGGTCAACCAAATAATTTCTCTTTCTCTCACCAGATTGAGTTTTCCAAGTAAGCCTGGGAAGCTTCCAGAATCAGGAGGTGGTATCGCCAAGGAAACCATCACTATTCCTTCAATAGCTTCAAATGCCGGGGCAAGAGAGCGCCGTGCGGTCTGGAGGGCCCTCCTGCATAAAGGACCCCCGTCGAGACAGACCAACACACCGGCCAATCAAAACAGCAGTGCTCAGGGACATTTCCGGGAGCGTCGGCATGTCCTCAGATGGTCACGCAGTCACCAGCAGGGTCAGCTGATGCGTGTGGGATGCGTTCTCGGCACTTGCCAGGTACAGAACCTCGGCCACCGTCTCTACCAGCTGAACAGCCAAAGCGGACGGCAAGAGTCACCAATCAATCCCAGAAGTCCACATAGTTATGGATAAGACTGACTGACCACACTCTAAAAACCTCTCCAAAAATGTGACAACAGAAGCCAACAGACACCAGCGGGCAACAAACTCAACAACTGGAGTAATCAGTTTACGGTGGTCCTGTCCTGTCATGAGAATTCAAATTCTCTTGAGCTCTTGAAATAAAACAGTTCAGTGTACTATGTAGTTTCAGAACTCAAAACTTCCTCCCCAAAAGAAAGAATGTATTGAAACTGAGCCGCAAAAATGACTCGTTCTAAACTTCTGAAACTCTCATGTCATCTAGATGAAAATTAACAATAACATACAGTATGATCACCAACACATGCAAACGTCTATGTAATGTTCAGAAACTTTCATAAGGAGTAATAAGGGGATGTAAGAAACTACATCACTACTACTCCTAAAAACCAGAAGAACTAACGATAAGTGTAAAACGAGGGAAAGTTTGACAAACCTTGTGCTGTTCCTGACTGGGTATAACACATTACTGCTCTGCAAATAAGTCTGAAGGATCTCAAGAAAAGAGTGACGTTTTTTTTTTGACAATGTCCTTGATCATTTCAGTCTTAATTGAAGAGTTTGAGTGCCACATTTCAGCACAGATTGTTTAGTGAATCTCATTAATGTCTTAAAGTAGTGCAACTTTGTAAAGAGGCCGTTTCTGATGGAGCAGCCAACAGAAAAAAAAAAACTGGTGGACCTCAGGGAAGAGAATAATGTTGGTATTCTCTTATTAAGAGAAAGTCTTAATGTTTACCGCTAAGTTATTTCCCAATTTTATAATTTATGCCCTCCTGTAATGAAGCGATTTGCACCTTCATTGTCTTTACAGTAATCCCACACTGTTTGAGAAGATTGTCATCTCTTTCTCTGTCCCTTTGACCTGAGACAAATCGCCCTTGACTGAGCCAACTAAAGCGAACAGAGCTTCAACGTGAGCATCTTAAGAGAAAACATCCCGTATTTGAACACTTAATCTATGCTTAAATATCTATGGGTTTCACTGCATTAGATGCAATATCAAACCAAGTTTTTAGGTTTTAAATGATTTTTTTGTCACCCTAATGTCCCAAACCTGATCACCTATGTGACATGTAATGGTCGATGATTATTGGTCATGTCGCAGCGACATTAGTTGAACAAACAGAACCAAACTCACACCATTGGTTGAGACAAGTGTTGGGCTGCTCAAACCAACAGAGTTATGCTACAAGCGTCACAGACCCACAATGTTTACACTCTTCGTGGAAATAAAACTCTTACTTATAGCCGTCTCTGCACTAGGACTTGAGAAAGTTTTTCCACTTCGAAAAATTACACATAGCTGCTTTAAGTGTCCGCATACCTTTTGGGACCTCTGTATATTCCCATTTAAACTTTTAAAACGTCAAATCTTCATCCATAAAGCTCTCAAACTTTCAACACCGTCTAATCGCGTACATTGCACATGCCAGTCTGGATGACAACTTTAAACAACACTCTCTGGGCAAACAAGAGTGCACACACATACACACACACACCATCAGTTTGTCAGTGGTGGAATGTTTGCTATCCTCATGTTCACATTTAGGTCAAATGCTACTATTAAACATAAAGCACTTTAAAAGCAACAAACTTTAATACCATTGACTTGAATGGAAGAGATGCTATTTAATTCTAAGTTAACAAAAGCTTTTGAGGTGTAAATATTTTACAAGAGTATAATGATTGAATGTTGTGAGTCACTGTGCTGTATTTTAATAGGATTTAGCGGTGTCAATAAACAAAACAAATGCAAATGCTTGTTTCGTTTGTTAAAATCATGTGGTAAAATCAGCTGATAGAACGAAAACACAGAAGCACAGATCATTCTACTGTGACCTTCAATGTCAGAGTGACATAAGTGGGATATGTTCGGGTTCATATTTTTTAATGTTTATGAAAGAAGTCTCTTATGCTCACCAAGGCTGCATTTATTTGTTCAAAAATATAGTAAAACAGCAATATTTTTACATTTTAAAATAACTTTTTCTATTTTAATATATTTAAAAAAGTAATATGCTGATTTGTTTCTTAAGAAACATTTCTCATTATTATCAATGTTAAAAACATTAATTTGTAGAAACTGTGATACTATTTTCAGGAATCTTTGATGAATAAGAAAGTTGTCAAGACCGGGATTTGAACCCAAGCATGTTGCTGGAAACCCAAGGTTCTAACCACTGTTCTATGGGGAAATGTGGACACAATTGGCAGATAATAACAAGAGGCCGGTTTAGAAGGAAAAAACAGTCTTTACTTAGTATTCTTCCTGAGCAAACACAAAGGATCCAGCATAAGTGCTGGGTTGAGCAAGGTACAAATCCACACTGGATGATGCAGGTAAAAGAGTCCAATAACATAAAACAACATTTACCAGAGAAGCTGGTCAAAAAGGTCTGAGCAAAAGTCTAGACCAAATGGGAAAACACAATAGCATGGGCTAGGCAAGAGGACTTCAAGACTGAGCTAAAATACAAGCAAATGCAAGTCTTTAAATATACACCCGTTAACACTCTACTAGCTAGGCACAGGTGATTTCATTGAACCAATAATGATCAGTGAATTAGGAGGAAGATGTGGAAGGTCTTGTGCTCTCAGTCTCCCTCTGCTGGACAGAGCGTGGTGTGACAAAAGTAACAAAAACTGCTTAATTGAATGAAAATCTTTTGTAACATTATAAATGTCTTTACTGTCACTTTTGATCAATTTAATGCATCCTTGCTGAATATAATAATTAATTAGTAAGTTATTTGGATATTGTCTGCCTATGGTTACTAATAATGAGTTTTCAGACTCATTCATTTGACATATGCTGTTTTTTACTTAATGGACACAGTTCTTATAATATATATCTCTTACTTAAATGGAGACCCCTTCTTTACAACATTCTCCTTGCGTTAACCCAGAACACACAAACACACACGTTTACTTGGCTATCTAAATAGGGACATTGCATAGACTTCTATTGTTTTTAAATGCAGCTGTTTAAATTACTCTAACCTAACCCTAATCCAACCCTAAACCCAAATGTGTTTCAAAGTCAAGTCAAAAGTAAAAACAAAACAAAAAAAACAGACAAAGACGAAGAGGAGAAAAAAATGTTTTGGATGTCAGAATGAGTATGTGTGACAATATTGCAGTTTATCTGCTTGGTTTTAACTTTAGACTGTGTCCTCGGTGCATGTGATCTAGTACCAGACGTCACAGACTCACCCAAACTATCAGCCAATAAAAACCAGGGGTGTAACCTACTGTAAACACAAAACACACACACACACATACGTTGGGTTTCCATGTTTTATGGGGCCTTCCCGTAGACATAATGATTTTTATACTGTACAAATTGTATATTCATTTACATTTTCAAAAAAAACATAATTCTGTATGATATATAAGCCATTTTCCTCATGGGGACCAAAAAACGTCCCCACAAGATCAAATATTTCTGGCATTGCAAACATTTTGTCCCCACAATGTAGAAAATTCCTGAACCCCCTTTTTTAAGCCATTTGGTTTATGAGGACGCAGGAAGAAAATCTGCTGCAATCAAAGCAAAATATTCTAAACATATTTTACTTAGATTTATTGTGTTGACTGATGTCAAAAATAAACTTAAAATTAAATAAAAAAACCTACTGGAAAAATAAACTTAAATCAAAGCCAAATAATGAAACGTAACGAAACCACACTAAAACAAAACAATTCAATAAAACACTAAAAATTTGTAAATATAATGTACAGTATCTCACAAAAGTGAGTACACCCCTCAGCAAACATTTTAGTATATCTTCTCAAGGGACAATACTATAGAAATTAAACTTGGATATGTTTTAGAGTAGTCAATGTGCTGCTTGTATAGCAGTATATATTTACTGTCCTCTGAAAATAACTCAACATACAGCCATTATTGTCAAAATAGCTGGCAACAAATGTGAGTACACCCTAAGTGATAGTAGCTGTTACGTCGTTTAAAGGAACCGTATGTAAGAAATGTATTTCAATTAATCATAAAATGGCCCTGATATGTCACTAGACATTAAGAAATCATGTTCATTTCAAATACTTATATCACTGACAACAGTAGTACGGCCAGGATATTGTCATTTAAAAGTGAAGTTGCAGCCCTCAACTGATGTTGATGTTGTCATGTTGTGTTTTGGCCTGAAGCGCCACCCTCCACCTATCTACCAATCACGAAGTCAGTAGTGTTTCGGCATCCAGGTTGCCAGCTCTGCTCTAGTTACCACAGCTGCAGCTACAAACGTGTCGGATAAAAAATGTCTAATGTTACGAAACCTAAAAGACCTCGTTATGAATTCGAAATACGTCGTGACTTTGATATCTGTTACACATAGTGACTTAGGCTTGTGCTTGTACTTACGTTAATGACAGATACCTAACGTTACAAGTTAGACTAACAGCTACTGTTCTAACAATGTACTGTCACATATGAGCGTACATCTTTACGATTATATTTGGCTAATCACCATTAGTACATTTTTGCGATACATAATTACTTCGCAAAACATCTCTCATGAAGCATAAACATAATTAACAGAAAAAAAACTTACTGTGTAGGACTCGTCACTTGCCATTGGAAGCTCCTTGTAGCAGCCTACGTTCCTGCTGGATCCTGCAGCCTAGCTGGCAACCTCTAGTCAGGGGGGAGGGGGAGGGGATACACCGCTCTACAGTAATTTGAAAGTGATTGCAGTACCAGTTTTGGCCACAATCTTATATACAGTTCCTTTAACCATGCAAAGCCACATGTCCTATTCATCATGTTCATGTTTTTGTCTGCTTGACAGGACCATACAAATTTGTGTATATTGTATTAGAGCAGTTAAAATTTGTGCTTTGAGTACAATTCTCTCATACTGACCACTGGATGTTCAACATGACACCTCATGGCAAAGAACTCTCTAAGGATTTGAGAATTAGAATTGTTGCTCTCCACAAAGATGGCCGAGGCTATAAGAAGATTGGTAACACCCTGAAACTGAGTTACAGTACAGGCCTGGGTCATACAGAGGTTTTCCAAGACGGGTTCCACTCGTAACAAGCCTCGCAAGGGTCAATCAAAGAAGTCGAGTCCTCGTGCTGTGCGTCAGGTGCAGAAGCTGGCTTCAAAAAACAGACGCATGAGTGCTGCCAGCATTGCTTTAGAGGTCGCAGAAGCGGAAGGCCAGCTTGTCAGTGCTCAGACCATACGCCGCACACTGCAGCAAGTCGGTTTGCATGGCCGTCGTCCCAGAAGGAAGCCTCTTCTGAAGCTGGCTCACAAGAAAGCCTGCAAACAGTTTGCTGAAAGCAACCTGTCCAAGAGCATGAATTACTGGAACCATATTCTGTGGTCTGATGAGACTAAGATGAACTTGTTTGGCTCAGATGATGTCCAGCATGTGTGGTGACGCCCTGCTAAGGAGTACCAAGAACATTATGTCATGCCTACAGTCAAGCATGGTGGTGGTAGCATCATGGTCTGGGGCTGCATGAGTGCTGCTGGTACTGGGGAGCTGCGCTTCATTGAGGGAAACATGGATTCCAACATGTACTGTGACATTCTGAAGCAGAACATGATGCCCTCCCTTCAGAAACTGGGCCGAACGGCATGATAATGACCCCAAACAACTGAACCAAGATGACAACTGGCTTGCTGAGGAAGCTGAAGGTGAAGGTGATGGAGTGGCCAAATATGTCCCCAGACCTGAACCCTATTGAGCACCTGTGGTGCGTCCTTAAGCGAAAGGGGGAGAAGTGCCGTGCGTCCAGCAGCTCGGTGATGTCATTATGGAGGAGTGGAAGAGGATCCCAGCAACAAACCGTGCAGCTCTGGTGAATCCCATGGCCAGGGAGGATTAAGGCAGTGCTAGATAACAATGGTGCTCACACAAAATATTGACACTTTGGACACAGTTTTGACATGTTCACTTAGGGTGTACTCACATTTGTTGCCAGCTATTTTGACAATAATGGCTGTATGTTGAGTTATTTTCAGAGGACAGTAAATATATACTGCTATACAAGCAACACATTGACTACTCTAAAATATCTACAAGTTTCATTTCTATAGTATTGTCCCTTGAGAAGATATACTAAAATGTTTGCTGAGGGGTGTACTCACTTTTGTGAGATACTGTTTAATATAATAAAATGTAAAATATAAATTCTATAAAATGCTATTGAACCAAATGCCCTTAGTCACTGTAATGGTAGAGTATGTCTTTTCTGAATCAGTCCGCTGTATTTGGGCCAAAATACCCCAGTACTGACAGACACACAAACACACCACTATAAGCGTTAGAGAGAAAGTGAACTGGAGAAAGTTAAAGTTTTACTAGTAATTCCCAGTACAGTTCAGACACCCCATATGTGCATTTATAAATAGAGCACCCAGAGACGCCAAACACACAACATCCTCCTCCATCCTGAACGACACAATCTCAGCTGAACCATGAGGGTGGTGAACCTGGTATGTACCTGACATTCAGACATTTACTTACATTCATGAGTTGTAGGCATTATACATGAATGACTTTTGCAATACTGAAAACTGTCAATCAAACTGTTGTTTTGAGTTGGTAGTTAAGTTGGTATCTATCTTTTAAGTTTTAATTCTTACACATAAACTTTTACTTTTAGGGTCCGGATCCTTCTCTGGCATATCGCCCCGAATGTCATGAGAAAGACCAAACAGAATTCAGGAACTTTGAGGTACAGTAAAATTTGGAATTTGGCATATTATTAACTTATGTGTAACTCCTCTTAATATGACATACTTATTTCCATTTTGATGTGTGTACATGTCTAATACAGAGTGGAGATCTCTTTGACCGTGTGTTTAATACATACAAGCAGATGCACACGTGCCAAACGCTGGACTTTGTCAAACAAAAGGTTGGTCTTTGTATGTATGTATGTATGTATGTATGTCAGTTTTTGCTCTGATGCACCATGCATTTTTTAAAGTTATGTTCTGTATTAAAACCAGACACTAAATAGCAGGTAAAAATCTAAATAAATAAAATGCATCTCTAATAAAGTAAGTAAAAGCCCTGTGCTGATTCAACTGATACAAATAAATGCAGACACACTCAAAACTAAAATCTGTCTCCATTGAACAGCATCTATATTGCAAGCTTTACTCGCATAGTAAAGTTAATTCTAGTTCAGTTAATTCTGTTTCTCTGTTGAAGTTAAACTAGAATAAATTTAAGATGCTCTGTGATGACTCAGATAAATGACAGCCTTCACAAACAAACACTGAGCACGACCTCTCACCTTTAGCACCTGGATTGGGCGAATTGCAATCACTTCAGCATGACCATGATGGAAAACATAAATTCCCTGGACGAGCTTGTTGACGAATCCGACCCTGATGTTGACTTCCCGAACTCTTTCCATGCTTTCCAGACCGCCGAGGGAATTCGCAAAGAGCATCCTGATAAAGGTGAGGAGTCAGCAGGGACAAAGGTCACAGGAGTCACTTACATTGTACTTAGATAAGATGGTGTTTTACAAAAGCACGTAGCTAAACTTGTTTTTGTCCAGTTTCTGATTAATATGTCCATACATGCTGGGCTTCTTTCAGGACTGAAATCCATATCTAAATGTGAAAGTTCATAGTGGAGATTTTTATTTGGGCGAATGTTAAAATACAACATTGCATCTGAATTTAAAAGCACTTATCTCATATTTACCTGTCTCCAGATTGGTTCCAGCTAGTTGGTCTGATCCATGACATTGGAAAAATCATGGCACTGTATGGGGAACCACAGGTGAGAGACAAATGCATCCAAACACAGTCTAAAACCCTACGACGGTCACATGGGCTAAATGATATGCAATCAGAAAGCTTCTTTGTGTGTTTCAGTGGGCCGTAGTTGGAGACACATTCCCAGTGGGATGCAAGTTCCAGAATTCAATAGTGTTCAGAAACTCGACATTTGAAGGCAATCCGGATGTGAAGAACCCAGCACTCAAGTACAGCAACACACCTTTCAAAACACAAATACACTTATTGTTGGAAGGCCAACCAGTTGGAGTGGAAAAGGGAAATGACGTGCGGTACAAAAGTTGATGCAAAATCCAAAAATGGTGCTTTATTGGTAGGTGTTAAATATTTACAGTGCAGGAGAAAACAAAAATAAATAAAAACTGTACAAAAGGAAAAGAAAACAGCAACAATGTGCAAATTTTGGCTAAACCAAATGGCCCAAGTTCGCAACGCTGCTCAGTCTTAGAGTCCACAATCAGAACTGAAATCCTTTCAGCTAGCAAGCCTATTTATAGG
Organism: Abramis brama; assembly: GCF_963993115.1. Taxonomy (NCBI): domain Eukaryota; kingdom Metazoa; phylum Chordata; class Actinopteri; order Cypriniformes; family Leuciscidae; genus Abramis; species Abramis brama. Next base: position 26,804,159 of record NC_139971.1, read on the forward strand.
CTGACACCCCTCCTATAGAGCATACCAATCACATGTACAAACATTTTAGTTTGTAGCGATCAAATTAAATAATATCAACACCCAAAACAACACTTAAACCTTCCAAACAGGTTAAACAACAACCATTAACAGAGAAAGAGTTTAACAACAAATTAAATGGAAAAACAGCTGTTTCTAAATCCCCTCCCCCTCTGACATCATACCAAAATGGTATCTTCCACAGGAAGTGATGTGGCTGTTTCTATAAAAAACAGATTAACCTGGATTATGGGTTCGGTTGTACAGAGTGTGAACTGGGAAGTTTAACTGCAATAAGGTTTGTGGAAATTATGTGGAAAAATAAAGGTAATTATTATATGAATTATTATGTGTTCTGGCATTCTGTTATTTTTAGAAAAATAATAACATCTTTAAAGGAAATTTATCAAGAGTTGGAAACTATAACAAAACACAGCAGCACCAAAACTTTAGACTAAACAAAACAAAAACTCCATAACACTTTCCTGATGTGTACACAGATGTAACTATTGCCGGCAATGCACAGTATTAGTGAAATGGGTGTGTTTGTAAGTCCAAGTTTATAGAGTCACCAGGTTAACCTGTGACATTTCTCCCCCCTTCCTCAGACACCTGAGGTGTCCTAGAGAGGTAATCTGCTGTACAATTTTGTGACCCAGCTTTGTACAAAATTTCAAAGTCGAATGGCTGGATGGCTAAAAACCATCTGGTGATACGAGCATTTGTGTCTCTCATACGGCCCAACCAGGCCAATGCCCTGTGATCAGTCTCAAGTGTGAATTTGCGTCCCACCAGGTAGTATCTTAAAGTGTCCAATGCCCATTTAATTGCCAGACACTCCTTCTCAACTGTAGAATACCTGGATTCACGGGGAAGGAGCTTCCTGCTGATGTAGGCAATTGGTTGGAGCTGCCCTTGACCTTCCTGAAGAAGTACAGCCCCAATGCCATGCTCAGAAGCATCGGTCTGTACTGTGAAAGTCTTTTCAAAGTCGGGACTCTGTAAAACAGGCTCTGTGCATAAGGAGTTCTTTAAGTCTTGGAAAGCCTTCTCACAGTCCTGAGTCCAGTTAACTTTATTTGGCTTGTCTTTCTTAGTTAAATCAGTTAGGGTAAAGGCTCGTTCAGAGAAGTTGGGGATAAAACGCCTGTACCACCCCACAAGTCCAAGGAAAGAACGGACCTGTTTCTTGGTCACTGGCCGTTCTGCATTCTTGATGGCCTCCACTTTGCCCACCTGGGGACGTATTACTCCATGACCTAGCACATACCCTAGATATTGTGTCTCAGTCCTGGCTAGGGTGCATTTGTCTGGGCGGATGGTTAGACCAGCATTCTTAATTCTCAGTAGTACCTCCTTTAGATGACCCATATGCTCCTGCCAAGTTTGACTATAGATGATTATGTCATCTAAGTATGCAGCAGCAAACTTCTCAGTTCCCCTGAGGATCTGGTCCATCATCCTTTGGAAAGTAGCTGGAGCTCCGTGAAGCCCAAAGGGAAGGACACGGAACTGAAAATGTCCAAAGGGTGTTTTAAATGCAGTCACCTCCTTGCTCTCCAAACTTAGTGGAACCTGCCAATATCCCTTGCATAGGTCAAGTGTGGTGAGATACTTTGCCCGGCCAAGGCTCTCCACTACCTCATCCACTCTTGGCATGGGATACGGGTCAAATTTGCTCACACTATTGAGCTTGCGGAAATCCAGACAGAATCTTAGACTGCCATCCTTCTTGGGAACTAGGACAATGGGATTGCTCCATTCACTAGATGAAGGTTCAATCACACCAAGGCTCTGCATGGTCTCCAACTCCTCCTTCATAACTGGCAGAAGTCTTTCTGGGACCCGGTATACTGGCTGACGAATGGGTTTGGGATCCTTGAGAGTTATGTGATGGTGGATAACGCTTGTTCTGCCAGGTGTTTCCATAAAGAGTTGGGCTGGGATAATTTGTAGAAGTTCCTGCATTTTACCATCTTCCAGGTGCTCAAAATTCAGCTGACTGTTCCCCTGATGACCAGGCAGGTATTGTTCCTCGATTTCCTCCTCTCCCTCCACAGATCTCACGAACAAAACAGTTGCGGTTCCCGCTTCTTCCTCAGACATAGGATCTAGTTGTGTGGAACGAGCATACCACTTTTTCAACATGTTAACATGGAAGATTTGCAAGGGCTGGGTCCTGGATGGGATCTCGATCTCATATGTCACAGGACCCACTTTCCGCTTGATTTGGTAGGGGCCCTGCCACTTTGCCAGCAGTTTATGCTCACTCGTTGGTAACAACAACAAAACTTTTTCACCTGGTTCAAATGTACGGGATCTGGCTGTTCGGTCGTACCACTCTTTTTGGCGTTTTTGAGACTGCAGGAGATTTTCTCGTGCAAGGGTTGTGGTCTTCTGCAGATGCTCTCTCATCTTTAGCACATAGGAGAGAATATTTTTCTTGTCTGGTTTATCAGTGGCCTCCCAACTCTCCCTAAGTACATCCAGAGGCCCTCTGACCTGGTGAGCATACAACAGTTCAAATGGCGAGAATCCTGTAGATGCATGAGGCACCTCTCTATATGCAAACAGGAGGAATGGAAGCCACTTGTCCCAGTCCTTGCCCGTGTCAGAAACGTATTTCTTCAGCATCGTTTTCAAGGTCTGATTAAAACGTTCAACAAGACCATCAGTCTGTGGATGGTAAGGGGTGGTTCGTACTCTCTTTATGCCCAGCAATTGATATACCTTTTGTAGGGTGTGGCTCATGAAGTTTGGGCCCTGATCTGTGAGCACTTCCTGAGGTATGCCTACCTGCGAGAAAAAACGTAGGAGTACAGTGGCTATTTGCTTAGCTGTGACCTCTCTTAGTGGGTATGCCTCAGGGTATCTGGTTGCGTAATCGCAAATAACCAAAATAAATCGGTTCCCTCTCTGACTCTTTTCCACAGGCCCAACTACGTCAACTCCTATTCGCTTAAAAGGAGTGTCAACTACAGGAAGTGGTATAAGGGGTGCGTAGGCAGGAGTACGGCCAGTAGTGAGCTGGCATTCCGGACAAGATTTACAGAACTCCTTAACCTCACTGTACATCTTTGGCCAGTAAAATCTCTTTGCAATTCGCATTAATGTCTTCATAAAAGCCAAGTGACCTGCCCAGGGAATAGTATGCCCAAGTTCTAATACCTCCTTCCTGTATGCCTTAGGTACTATTAACTGCAGTCCGTCTTCCTTACTCTGTCGGTACAAAAGACTATTTTGTACAACAAAAGTCTCACCAAGCAAAGACACAACACCCTCATTTTCCTCAGCCTGTTTAAAACATTCAGTCAGAGTTGAGTCCTTACGCTGAAGTTGGGCTAGATTACCAGGGACCACTAAGTCTGCTTCAGTGAGTTCGGGTTCTTCTGCCCCTTCCTCAGCTTGCTCTGAAGTTTCCAACAACCCCTCAACCCATTCCCTGCGTTTCTGCAGCCTTTCCTGCTCTGTAGGCTGTGACTCACCTAAGCTAGTCTCAGAGCTGAAGGGCATTTCTTGCAGAATGTCTGGTGTTATTTCTTGGTGCTGTGGAACCTGAGTCAGCTGCTTTGCTTGGGCCCTCGTGACAACGCCACACCATACCGTCTCTTGCACCAATTCAGCTAGTACAGGGAAGTCAGTACCTAACAGTACAGGATAAGGCAGCTTGGTTGCAACACCCACATTCATCAGATATGACTGATTACAGACTTCAATATAAACCTCAGCAGTAGGCAACTCAGTGCTATCCCCATGCACACAACAAACTGTTACTGTGTCTCCTTCACTCCAGGAATCTCTGGGTATATATTGGGCCTGTACCAGCGTATGGGCACAACCTGTGTCCACCAACGCTGAAAGGGGTTTACCATTTAACAGTACAGTGATGACTGGCTCTCGATCGGACTGTGTTCTTAACTGTTCTGGCCGTGGCATATAACAAAGACCAGTTGTCTTGGGCTTTTTGAGGGGGCAAAGGGGCCTAGTGTGACCTGGCTCACCACAGTTATAACATATGACAATCTCTCCCTTAACTGTTGTCTGGGGCATTGTGGCCGATGTTGGGGGTTTAGAATGACTGGGCTTAAAGATTTTAGGGCCACTTTGAGAGTTTGAACCCACCCCCAACCCATCAGACTTACCCTTCAAAGAGTGGAGGATGCCAGCATATCGAGTAATTCCAGGTCCCTTCCGTGCAGCAATGTAGGCCTCAACCAATGTTGCAGCCTCTGCAGCGGTGTCGGGATCTCTTTCCCTTACCCAAGTCCTCACTTCAGGGTACAACACTCGCAGGTACTGCTCCAACACAAGGGACTCCATAATGTCCCTCTTATTACTTTGCTCGTAGTGTACCCATTTGGAGAACAAGTCCTTCAGTCGGATGTAGAGTTCCGTAGGAGTCTCATCGGCAGGGGTACTAAGGGACCGGAATCTCAACCGATATGTCTCCGCACCGATTTCATATTTTTTTAGAATTGCAGCTTTCACTTGGTCATAGTCCCTGGTTTGTGTGGAGTTCATAGCCACAAAAGCACTTCGGGCCTTGCCAGTTAGCAAGGGAATAAGACGAACGGCCCAGTTGCCCCTTGGCCACTGATACACCTCTGCAAGTCTTTCAAAAGTTGTAAGGTAGTGTTCAATATCATCACTGTCCTCCAGCTTGGCTATTCGAGGTTCATGGTCTATCACCCGCCTTGCAGCTCCTTCCGAAGCGTCATTTCTTGTCCGCTCCATGTCTAGCTGCATTTGGGTGACCTGGTGGCTGAGAACCTTGTAATTTTGTTCACGGCGAGAAGCCTCCCTCTCCTGCCTTTCATCCCGGTCCTTTTGGTACTGCATGAATGACTGGAACATTTGTGCCAGCGCTGTGACGGCAGCATCTCCCCCAGTAGCTGGGATTTCCGCAGGCAGCAATCTCTCCTCGACAACACCTCCAACACCTCCAACAGCACCTTGGTCCATTACTGCATCTGTGCCCTCCACGGGCTGACCCCTCGTTTTGGGTGGCATGTCAGCAGGGCATTACCTTATACAGCCACGTCACTCACTGGTGGGGTATCCCACTTCTGCCACCATATGTTGGAAGGCCAACCAGTTGGAGTGGAAAAGGGAAATGACGTGCGGTACAAAAGTTGATGCAAAATCCAAAAATGGTGCTTTATTGGTAGGTGTTAAATATTTACAGTGCAGGAGAAAACAAAAATAAATAAAAACTGTACAAAAGGAAAAGAAAACAGCAACAATGTGCAAATTTTGGCTAAACCAAATGGCCCAAGTTCGCAACGCTGCTCAGTCTTAGAGTCCACAATCAGAACTGAAATCCTTTCAGCTAGCAAGCCTATTTATAGGCTGACACCCCTCCTATAGAGCATACCAATCACATGTACAAACATTTTAGTTTGTAGCGATCAAATTAAATAATATCAACACCCAAAACAACACTTAAACCTTCCAAACAGGTTAAACAACAACCATTAACAGAGAAAGAGTTTAACAACAAATTAAATGGAAAAACAGCTGTTTCTAAATCCCCTCCCCCTCTGACATCATACCAAAATGGTATCTTCCACAGGAAGTGATGTGGCTGTTTCTATAAAAAACAGATTAACCTGGATTATGGGTTCGGTTGTACAGAGTGTGAACTGGGAAGTTTAACTGCAATAAGGTTTGTGGAAATTATGTGGAAAAATAAAGGTAATTATTATATGAATTATTATGTGTTCTGGCATTCTGTTATTTTTAGAAAAATAATAACATCTTTAAAGGAAATTTATCAAGAGTTGGAAACTATAACAAAACACAGCAGCACCAAAACTTTAGACTAAACAAAACAAAAACTCCATAACACTTTCCTGATGTGTACACAGATGTAACTATTGCCGGCAATGCACAGTATTAGTGAAATGGGTGTGTTTGTAAGTCCAAGTTTATAGAGTCACCAGGTTAACCTGTGACACTTATCTTCTAAATATCAAAATGGCTTTCCTGATCAGTGATATTAAAGTATTATTTATATATTAAGTATAAAGTGTGTGTGTGTGTGTATATATATATATATATATATATATATATATATATATATATATTTATTTATTTATTTTAGTATATTTTTTTTTGTTGCATATTTATATTGTATGTGTGTATTTAGTTTGTTCTTTTTAGCTTTCATTTAAGTTTTGGTCAATTTAGTACATTTCTCTTGTTCATAAGTTTTTTAAGTTACATTTTTCTCGTCTAATATGTCTTATATTTTATTTCAGATTTATTTAATGAATTTAAATGATTTTAAAAAGTGTTAGTTAACAATAACAACATTGTTCCTGCATATACACAAACTATTATAACATAGTAAAGGAATAACGGTCGCTTCATGTCGTTTCAAAAGTGTATGACTTTTGTCCATGGAGCACAAAAGGAGATGTTTTGAAGAATACCCACACTTCTCAATAAGACTTTTATGGTGCTTTAGTGTTCCTCAAAAGAAAGTCATACAGGTTTGGAAAAGCATGAGGGCAAGTAAATGATTTTTCACTTTAACGGTTAGTAAAGTTAATAATGGTATCCTATGTCAACATAGAAATAAAATGTTCATTGCATTTTTTAGCATTCCACTTGATGATGTAGTGTTTGCTTACTTCTCTTAATGCAGCACAGAGTTTGGGATCTATAAACCTCAATCGGGGCTTGATAATGTCCTGATGTCTTGGGGACATGACGGTGAGTGATTTGAATGAGATGATTTTGCATCCAATGTCTCATTGCGAAACACCCACCGTTCAAACATTTGAGGTTTGAGTTGTTCTTATGTTTTATTCAGAAAATACACATTAAATTGATCAAAAGTGACAGTAAAGACCAGGGGCGTGGGAAGATGCCGATACCTGCTTGTAAAAGCCAATGAACATATTCTGTATGGGGCTAAATCACTTAATATTGAGAAATCAACGACACTTTCTATTTTATTAGAAAGGATTTAACTTTATTAAAAAGACGCTTTCGTCTTATATTTTTCTAACTCCTAACAATCGGACACTGATTGGAATCAGCTGATTATCACTTCCTTTGATTCGATACGTCTCAACTAGTGTAAAATAATGACGTGGCTACAAGGTGGCATTATTTAAGCTACTTTTTGAAATAATTCACGACCAAACAGTAGCTCTCCTTCTACACACTTCTGAAGTCTTCCCTCTCCTCATTAAAACTCCAGGTGAAGGGTTGCCAGGTTTAACAAAAAACAGCAAAACAAGCCCCTTAAAAACACAAAAATAAGACATGGCAAAACTGTACCAGGGGAACAGTTGATGAATATGAATGGTATACCTAGTATTACAAATGACCAAGGCACTCTGACACACCACCTCACGTTAATCCTTTAAATTAATCATTTTATTTCCCTTTATATTTTCAGTTTCACTTTGATTTTAGTTCAAATAAATAAAAATCAAAGTTTAGAATCAAAACTAAAATTAAAACTATGAATATATCAAATAGAAATTTGATTCAAAATCGAGAATTGATTTTTAATCCATGACCCCAAGAATCATTTTGAATCAAATCGCGAGGTTCCAAAAGATTCCCACCTCCAATTTATAATGTTATAAAAGATTTCTATTTCAAATAAATGTTGTTCTTTTTAACTTTATATTCATCAAAAAAAGAATCCTAAAGAATAATGTTTTTTTTCAGGATGTTTTTAACATTGATAATACTAAGACATGTTTCTTGAGCAGCAAATCAGCACATTACAATGATTTCTGAAGGATTGTGTGACCCTGAAGACTGGAGTAATGATGCTGAAAATTCAGCTTTGCATCACAGGAATAAATACAATTTTTAAATAAATTCAAACAGAAAACAGTTCATATAAAGAAACATAAATTTTCACAATATTACTGTATTTTTGATCAAATAAATGTTGCCTCGGTGAGCATTTCAATAATATGACCCCAAACTTTTGAACGGTACTGTATTTGCTGCTGAAGTGACTGAGTGGAAATTCTTCTTGCACTATTCTAGAGTATCTGTACCAGGTAATGAAGTTCAACAAATGCCCCATCCCTGAGGAGGTAACGTCACACAGCTCACCTGAAAAGCAAACAAATCTAACACACACACAAACAATATAATGTGATTTCCACTTTTCTAAGATACTTTTGTACATTTAACACTCCCAAATTCCTTCAGGGTCTTTACATGATCCGCTTCCACTCCTTCTACCCCTGGCACTCAAACGGAGACTACATGCACTTATGCAACGAGAAAGACCTCCAGATGCTTCCCTGGGTCAAAGAGTTTAAGTATGTTATCAGTTTCTCAATAAGAGTATCTCATTTGTGATTCCATTTTATCAGTTGTGTGATCTACATATCGAAGATCTGACCTCACGCTGCGAGTTTCTACAGGTAGATCAATAACATGCATCTGTTTGTCTTTCCTCTGACAGCAAGTTTGATTTGTATACCAAGAGCACTGACCTACCGGACGTGGAGAGTCTGAGGCCATATTATCAGGCTCTCATTGATAAGTATTGCCCTGGTGTACTGCAGTGGTGAACGTGTACCATAATTCAAGAGACTGAATATCATTCTGACTGAAGGGTGGACTCTTTCGACTTCCGCCAACTAGCAACCACACATGACACCTTGGAAGCTTCTTCAGAAAATGTCAAATAAAATAAATCAATTATTATACCTTTGCTTTACCAACAACATGAAACAAAGAAGAATTAATTATTAACATCCTATTATGGTATGTATTCATTGTTATTACTATATTAGAATTAATCATGTATTCATATAGATTTAAGATAAATATGTAAATTGTGAGGCTGTATTTCTTTGGAAATAACGGCACTTGTGCCAGTGTATATTTTTCAAAGTTTATTAAATATATTACAAAACAGTAAAGCCGAGTGTTTTTTTGGTGTGTGTGTGTGTGTGTGTGTGCGCATCTTCAGTCATATTAACCATAAACATGCAATATTTTGACGACATCACAGTGAAAAAAAGAAAAAAAGAAGTAATGTCACGAACAAAATACACAAATCTAAGGCCATAAGCAGTTACAGTCCGATAAACAATTTCAGGTCATATAACACCAAAAATACAAGATAACAGTCTAAGGGAAAAAAATATTTAAGCATCTCTATATTATTCATGAAAATAAAATAAGATTGAAATATTTTCTGATACCTAGATTTCTGTGATACTTTTGGTATACCATAAGGCACAGCACATACTGGGCTTCATTCATAATACATGAGCAGAATAAAGGAATGTCTGTGCAAATAGTTCATAAAAGTGCTGGTTGGCATTTTGATGCATTCAATTCAGTGCAAGAATGCTTTTACAAACACAAATTCCGCTCTTCCGTTTAATGAGGCCCAGTATGTGCATTTGAATGTACAGTTTGCTTGTTTTTTTACAGTTATTTTTAGGTCTCATGGTAGAAGACATTCTGGGTTTTACTTAACATGATATCATGTAGGGTGTAGGCAGTTAGTGCACACTGGGGGAAACAATAACCTACCTTGTTTTGCATTTACCGATCAGACCAACAACATAAATCCCTCATTTTGCAGTGTGGTCCTATCAGGATTAGTTAAACTAAACATCCAGGAAAATCCAGGACACTACTGGTCTGGGATACGCTTCACTACTCTGTCTACATCTTTCAAAAATGCCTGTGAAAACAGAGAAATAACAATGTTTTGGCACAATGAAGATAAATGCTGATGTTTTGGGGTAGATGTCATTACCCTGAGCTGATATTAAAAAGTCCAGAGTTTCATTTAAAGCCACATGAGATCATTTGAAAAAACTTCACTTCCTTTTCCTAAGGCTGTCCTCTTCAGTTTCCTCTGCACTCACTTCCTCTTCAATTTCTCCTTCCTGTTCCTGTTCCTCTTCACTTGTTGCATCTTTCTCCTGCTCCTTTCCATCTTCCTCTGCATCATCTTTTGTAACCTCCTCTTTCTCCTCCTCCTCGTGTTTCTTCTCTTTCTTTTCCGCCACATTGAAGCATGTCCGTCCTGCGGCATGTTTGTCCGTGTGTTGGTTCTGGAGCGATTCGTGTTGGCGATGATGTGCACGTGACCGCAGAGAGTTGAGGAGACACACAGTCGCTGCAGAGCTGAAGAGAGTCCACAGCAGAAGATGAGGTGGCATCTCACGGGCATGTTCACCAACATATCGCAATAACCGCGGCAGCCAAGCATTCGAGCTGCGCCTCAGAGGAGCCTTATCCTGATGGGAAAAATGGGAAGAGGGTCTCGACCAGATCAAGAGATGGTATTTAAAATTGTTAAACCTTCATTAACTCTTTCATTGACAAGATTTTCCATCACTTATGACACAGATTGACGCATATTTCCCCGGCAATCCATGTTTTCACTGTTATATGTTAGGGGGTGCTATTATGCATCTTCTGAAATAGTACAGATGCTCCAAATCCAAAAACAAGTGAAAAAGAAGCAGAAACAAGCGATAGAAGATTGCTTACACACATGTAAGCTAACACAATCAAACATTCAACAGCATATGAATGAAACTGCCTAACGTTACTGGAAGAAATGTCAACCCAGGAAGAGGTATAGGCCTGTGCAAGCTTTATAGACATGATCTACTCGATCTATGTTTTGATCATCGTCTTTGACAAAAAACCAGAGGTGGGAGTAACGAATTACAACTACTCACGTTACTGTAATTAAGTCGTTTTTTTGGGTACTTGTACTTTTTTGAGTATATTTTTAAATCTGTAATTTTACTTGTACTCAAGTACATATTAAGCTAAGTAATCTACTTCGCTACTTGTAAAATCACATTTTGTTACTGAGTACAATTTGAATTGATATTCAAATCTTTGACCGGTATTTCGGTAGCCAATAAAAATATTCGATCGTAAACGGACCAATAAAACCCCTGATATTTGGACTGAATTAAAACCGCCGCAGTCGCAGCAGGTTTTGAAGAGCTGATCATAAGTGAAGGAGGCTAGGAGCTCAGAGTGATTAATGGCTGGACTGAAAGTTTGGAGAAACAACAAACTACATAGTAGTATTGTCAGAATATCTATATTTTGATACATATCAATACTGAAATATCTGTCAATACTCATTTTGGCCTATACACCGATACGATACCAGCTGCGCGTTCTCATTCTCTCATCTCAACGACAGCGAGTTTGACACCCGCCTCCTCTCAGCGCGGGATTGCATGTAGGCTATTACGCATAATTTTATTAATACCTGCAAGTTTCTATGGCATATTTTAATGGCAAATGTCACTAGTGCAATATTATAACGCGAGGGCACATTCATGTAATCGCAGAAAACTGGACGCGAGCTCTCAAATATACGAATGAACTGGACTCGGATATTGAGTGTGTGCTCTCGGACTGTGTCATCTCATGTGCAATCGCGATTCGCGAATCTCTCCAAGTGGTTCTCACTGCAGACTCAAATGACGTCCAGCTCCAATCTCTCCATGCTCCTGAATTAAACGTTGTCAAAAGTTATGAAAAATCTAGTCTTTTTTGCAAATTAAATTCAGTTTGAAATCAAGCTTCCTTGTGCTGTGTGTGAGCTATTGCAACAGTTAACGTTACCCTATTGTAAAGACAAATACACTGAGTAAATATTTAAGTTAGATTATTGTAGGCCTAATGGTTATTGATCAATGTTTAAATATGTAAATAAAAGCCCAAATTAAAATCTCACAGTATAAAGTGGACGTGTCTCTTCAGAAGACTTGAATTAAACTTTCCATTCAAATAGATTACTGTTACAATGAGTGTTGTGCTTTTCGATGCTTGAAAATAATGATTGCCTTGACAAAATGGATGGACAAAAATGTAGATATTAAAATATTTAATATGTGGTAGTTTTCCCGATGGTATTAAAAATTATAGGCTAGGCCTACTGAATACCGACATATTTCAAGGTGTCATATTGAAGATAGAAATTCCAGTATCATGACCACTAATTAATGTCATTCGACAATAAGGTAAAACGTGTTAAAAGTAGCTATTTTCTACATAAATCTATGATTTGGTTGAATATTTATTGTTAATACATTAACTATCGGCAGCTAAAAAGTAACTAGTAACTAGTACTCCGAGTAGTTTTTGAGAAGAGTAATTTGTACTTTTACTTAAGTACTTTTTTGACACCAGTACTTTTACCGTACTTGTAATTGAGTATTATTTCAGCAATGTAACGGTAATTGTACTTGAGTACAAATTTTCAGTACTCTTTCCACCTCTGCAAAAAACAAGATTTTATCAGCTTTTTTTTTTTTTTTTTAAATGTTGCTTTTATTATGAAACGTTTTTTTTTTTTTTTTTTGCAGAGGCTCTGTTCTTTCTTTTGATATATTGTATGTTCAGAAATACAACATACAACAAAATATATCTCTACAAAAATAACAGACAATAACAAAGTGTCTCTTGATGTCAACTATAAAAGATGTCTCTAAGCTTTCTATATGCTCAATGAAAATTAGTGCTGCACAATTTAGAAAAATAAAATAAAATGTGATCTTTCTGATAAAAATTGCTGTAAATATGACTGTTCAATATGGCTGTAATAATAACAACTTTACCATTACTATAATTACTATTTTTCTTTCAATTTCTTTATTTTACAGTGAAATATTACAACCGTTTCATTTTTTATTTTGTTGGCAACAGGCTGTAGACGTTCCTTCATGTGTGTAAATGAACATAGTACTGCACTTCACTCTGTAACATATTTATGCATATATTTATTTATTAACAATTTGATAATTAAACTAAGTCATATCGAGTTTTCCGTTTTATTTGGATTAATCGTGCAGCTCTAAATAAACTTCTTTAAAAAAAACTACTCTTCAGATAACAGACAGTGAACTTTAGGTCTGTTTGATGTTCCCCTGTGAGGTTATAGTTGAAATCAATGTTCAAAATGTGTCCTGATTCAGACTCGTTTCTTACCTTCAAACCATGTTGAACCAGCATCTGTTCAAGGTAAGAGTCACCAAGGTGCACTATAGGATAAAACTCTTCCACATACACCCGTCTCCACCATCGCTGGGGATATGAACTAAACACAGACAAACACATCTAATAAGACCTTAAAAGTCATAAAGGAAACACATTCAATGAGGCTAACATTGAACATCAACAAAAGGTCAAGCATTGTGTTTTGCAAGATAATAAAAATGTCATTTTTAACATGCATTTGACAATTTATAGCAAGATGCATTGTGGGAAATTGCATGTGCTCACCCGTCCGCTTTCGGCTCGCTGAACCAGTATTTGTAGCGGTGAGCTCTAAGATACACAGGAGGCTGTTTGCTGAACGGATACTGAGACTCGTCTGTCTGAATGAGTTTGACCACTGCACAACACACACACAGAACAGTATAATACAAAACACTGAATTCAGCACTGCGTCTTGCTCAGACTGATGCACTGGATGCCTTTAAATCTCACACATGCACAAACAAAGCATCCTTACCATCGCGTTTGCCCTGCAGGAGTCTGTGGAGGAGGCTGCTGAACCAGGGGCTCTGTGTCTGCGGCCCCAGAGCAGCAAACCACATCTGCCAGTCCAGCCTGGGCTGGTGCGGAGCCACCACAGGGGGCGCTGCGCTCATGTTCCCCGGCTTATACATGAACTCGATCTCCTGCAATAATTAATAATAATTAAAAAAATGTAGATCGACAATTGTTTTGGATTCAGAATCGGATCATGAGGTGCCTAAAGATTCCCACCCCTAAATGGAAAATGTATTTTTGCAAGTTTGAGGCTGCCTTTCGCACAGAACTTCACCTTTAAGATCCGGGTTAGATTCAATGTGTGAACCTACCTACAACTTTTTAATTACAAGCCCATATTTAATTTTTTGTAAAGTCCATCCTTCAAATACAAATCAGTGCTGTAATTCAGACACTATGCACTTCCTGAAATACTCGTAAACTGACCGTCCATGTGTTGCGATCCATGCTGCCCTCAATGACCACCTCTGGACGACCTCCGACCCCGGTCATTCTTCGGAACAACCCGTATGAGTTGACCAGCTGGTAACGGTCAGTCATTTCAAACGCTGTCCGGATCCCAGGCCAAAGATTACTGTTGGCATCATACTCAATGTAGGTGTAGGGAACCTGCACACATACTTCATTATTAGCCTCATTATTTTCTTTACATAATTTAAAGGGACAGTGCACTATATCTGAAGTACACAAGTTCTTATGTGTATTATGAATGTCAGAATGAGATTTTGATAGAAAAGTGTAGAAGGCACTTTTGATTTTTGGTTATAAATTACTTACATTTTATTCAACTCCTCCCAAAAGCTATCAGACTCTTTGATAAGACTTTACAGCTGCAGTCAAAAATATATAATATATATATATATTAATGTGTGTGTGTGTGAGACCCGTGCTGGCAAAATGAAAATTCTTTTCAAAAGTCTCTATTAAAAAACCTTGAAATGATGTATGATTTGTTGAAATCGGATCAAAAATGACTGAGCTACACCTGTTTGAAGTCGATAGAGTCAGCAAAGTAAATTGAGAAAAATCAAGATAAAAAAATTTCTGAAGGTTCCAAAACAAAATCACCTAGCAACCATACCTTAAAATCCCTGTAATAACACCAAATTTGCCACACACCAAGTCAAAAACAAAATATCTATAGGAAAAAATTTTTTTTCCATGATACCACAATTGTTTGATTAACATCCATGAAACAGACAGCCTATATAAAGACCTACTGTACCGCACAAGATGTTTTTCCCCAACAGTTAACCAAACGTTCACATAAGACATAACAGATAATGTTTGCTTGGAAACCAAGACAGATATTTTGAAATACTGTAATTCTGTGCATGAGTGTATATCAGGATCGCACGTTGTCTGAGGTGTCTTTGTGCACACACATTGAATCTGTCAGTCAGCGCGAGTAAGATCGTTCTGTTTACATCAGCATGAGTCTGAAAATCACATTTCATTGGTTCAGACCTTTTTACAGTCTATGGTTCAGACTCATGTCATCGAGAAATCGCTATGAATATTCACAAAGTTGGAATACTGCGCTTTACAACGATACCAAACTTGTGCTCGAGAAGCGAGCAGAGAAAAAGGTACTCCTCTCATAAAACAGTAAATTTAAAAAAATATTAAAAACTAAATAGACATTTAAAAAACTAATAAAAATAATTAAACTAAACTGGAAACCATCAAACTTGAAAACTAATTTAAAATTGAATGAATACTCTCATACTAAATTAATGATGCTAAAATAACACTGACAGGAAGTTTACTAACCAGACTGATGGCAAACATTGAGACAGCAGCTGCAGCCATCACTGCCCACTGGATTGTGCTCCAGAGACGCCACAACACACCCCTCACACAAGCACATCTGGAACATACAGTATGCATTAAAACATTTGTTCTACCAGAACGCCATCTAATGGACATACTGAGCCAACAAACCATAGGTGAACTATCCCGTAACACTCACTTAAACATGGCAGTGATGATCTCCCACGCGAGAGACAACACACCAATCCAGATACTGGGCACCGTGACAGTCTTCAGAAAGCCATTGAACTCAAAATAAGTAAAGGCTGAGAAAGAGGAACACAAAGAGAGATAAATCACATTGAACGATAACTGACCTCAATGACACATCGTTGAGAGCTTCACCTGTTTTGGAGGACACGCTTTTCTTTTCCCAGTCCACCTGCAGGTCAAAGTATTGGACTGTCCAGTAGCCAAGCAGGGCGTATACACTGACCTCAAACATTACAGCCATTCCAGAGAACAGAGTCTGTAACGATGCTGAAAAAATAAAAAGACATGGACGTCTGGACCTGGTTTTAACATCTTGTCCTAACAAGGTACAACATACAGTGCCATCTTAATGTAATATTTACATCCTCACTGAAAACAGTTTCCACAAATATATATAATGTATATTAAATAAGAGCAGCAAATCAGCATATTATAATGAATTCTGAAGAATCATGTGACACAGACTGGAGTAATGATGCTGAAACAGAATAAATTGCATTTAAAATGTATTCAAACAGCAGTTACTGTAATAATTCACACTATTACTGTTTTTACTGTATTTTTGATCAAATAAATGCAGCTTTGGTGAGCATAAGAGCTCTCAATGTTAGTGTAATGTAAGTTTGTCCATACTCTTTTCTGTCTTCAGCGTGGGTCTGCGGAGCCAGAAGTTTACATGTTGGTCATCCAGCAGCGACAGGCACAGGGTGATAGTGAGAATATTAAAGAAGTTATAATTCCCAGACAGGATGATTAACACCTGAAGCAGGACCTGTAACACAAAGTCGTCCCAATAATGCACAAACTCGTGGCAGCTTCTCCATTTCTGATCACACACATGCATACACACTCACCTGCATGTAGAAGGCGGCGAGTCTGTGTCTTCGTATGGGGCTGAAGAACAGGAAAGAAACTGCCATCTCGATAACAAAGGTACCCACCACACTGAGTTTCTGGAACCACACTGGCAGCTGATGAGCAAACCAGGCCAGCTGGGTCGGTATACATTGGGTCTCATAGTGATAGGTCAAAGCTGATGAGAGAACAACAGAACACGTGCCTCCATTACTCAAGCCCCTAAACCTCACTCCCATCTGGGTCACGCCACCAATGTACCCCTCCGGTCCTACCCGCCCCGCTCTGTGCGGGCCTCAAACCCAGATCGCCAGCATGGGAGGCAGGCACGCTAACAAGGATGCTAAAGACAGTCTCTAGCGCCAGTCGCTAGCACGTCTCTTAGGATCAGGGGAGTGAGGTTTACCTGCACAGCTCTCACTAGCTGTGAAACTCCATGACATTAATATTTTGAATCTTTTTGAATCTATTTTTATATTGTCCATTTTCATTTTTTTTTAAAACCTTTTTTTTTTAAATAATTGTTGCGTTTTTGTAATGTAATTCAAGTAATGCAAAGACTTGGCACTTCAAAACGTCTTGTAATCCTCAGAGGCATCTCTTAACTTTTTGTTGCTGGAGTAATCCTGTGTTTGTGTCTGTCTCGTATTTACTACTACATGACATGCGCAAATCAGTGGGCGGGGCTAAAGAGGCAAAGATGTAGAAGTAGGCGTTGATCTTCTGCAGAGGCGGTCTTTTGTCACACTGTTATATCATAATGTAACAAAATCTAAAATGAGTATTTTAGGGTAGCTTGGTTTCAATAAAAGTTGTTTTTGGACTAACGAGGAAGTTTTGAATTCTAAAACTAGGATGTTTTTTTATAGTACAATTACCTCTTAAATCAAAAGATCAAGGAAAATTTGCTTTTGCTTCTAATTCATTGGTCAACTTGAGAGCACTGCATTGTGGGACACTGCATCTCATGTGGTGCACCATTCTGATTATATTCTGAAACTTCCAGTAGCAACACAAGAACATGAAGGCACAGATACAAATATATTCTACAGTTCCTCACCTGTCAGGCCCCACCAAGTGGGGCAGCGGCTGGTCAGTTTAACGACACCTGACGCAAACATCAGCCGAAACAACAGCCAGCGCACCAGCCAGAAAGTCACATTATCATGGAGGCACACCTTTGAAGACCAGGGCATTTTCATGGGAGCGACGAGAATGGCCAAGAAGCCTGTCTCCAACAAGAGGTTATCCCTGAGAACAAGACAGAGAAAAGAAGTTTGACACGTATCCAAATTCTGATGTGCTGCTGAGGTCATTTCACATGCGTTATGAAAGCAGATCAACAGATGTGTGACTACAATAAATAATACTCTCAAGGTCAAGATTTCAAGGCTGTACAGAGTTAAACAAAGCCAAAGACTGTTACATAACAGATACAATTTAAGGAACAAGAACTTTTGTGAATCAATATAACATCAAGTGCAACAAACACTGACAAAAAGTCTCATACTCACCACTGAAAGTATAAGAATACCTGGCCCACCTAAAAACAACAAGCACATTTCAGTACTTTATACTTTACCTTCTAAAATGAATTATTTTTACCCTTAATAAGTAGTATTCGTAACTGATATGGGAGATTTGCTGTTGTTAAATTGTATTATATTTATATAATAGCATTATATCAGCCATAGGTCACCCTGTTCTCTATACATCACATCACCCATTGAAAAACCCATATTGGTCAGTCAGTATTAGAATCTGAATCTGATTGTGAAATAAGTTTGAACCTGGTAGAGAGACAGATAGAGTATCCAGAGCACCAGGAAAACTCTGCAATCTCTGAGCGGCGGTAAAGCCAGAGTCATTAAACTGAGCAGAGCTCCGGTCAGACTGAACAGCTCCATGCACTGCTGCGTGTCCAAACCCAGACGAGGACCAAACCACAGCAGGGTGGGAGAATCCTTCAGCTGCTCCATAAGACTCTTACCAGACACTCGCAGATGCCACCGTGCTGGCAGCAATCCCTCATTTCCATACAGACCTAAAGAAAGAGAGCGTTCACAGGGTCATAATTGCTGCAGAATCTTTAGTTTACTTTTAGTTTAGTTGTTTTATTGTTTGTTTTTTCAGAATCCTAATTTTCAGATTTAAATTAGATTGTGAATTTTCAATGTGGTCTAAACAAAATTGGACCCCATTGGGTACTGAATTATCACCATATTCCAATCTAGTGTTGTCACGATACCAAAATTATTGTTTCGATACCGATACCAAGTCAAGTATTGCGATTTCGATACTTTTTCGATACTTTTCCTGAAAAGGGAGAAACACTCTCAAATATCATTGCTGTGCTTTATTTTAAAACCGGGACAACATTCTAATCATATAACACACTAATAAATGAACATATGAACAGCAGATATATTAAACATTTGAACAAAATATGAAATATCAAAATATAAAAAAATACATTAGAGCAATGACATTCAAGGTAAAAAAAAATTATCAATTTAGCAGCATTATCTCATTTATCATAAGAAACATAAGAGCTTTATCTTGATTCTGAACTTTGAATAAAAATATGAACAGCGATTATATTAAACAATGTTTAATATTGGTAACATATGATAAGCCTCATTGGTGATATATTTGACGTGGGAGAGAGAGTTGTGGAAGGCCTATACTTCATGTTAAACATAAATAGCAGCAAAGACAACGTCGGCAGTGTTGACGGCAAAATAGGCTACAGAATAATTCGTTCTGTATTGAGAGGTGCAATATTTGAAAATCGATCATATTTTTTTAAAATTACATTTATATTTATGTCAAAACTTTCAAACATCAAAATGTCATTTATTAATATGTATTCGTGTCAAAATGACATGACATGACAAATGACATATTTTGCCTGGAAACGCTTCCAACACGCTTGCGTGTCGCGTGAAAAATAGGCGTCGGTTCTATTTCTAGCATGCACACGTTTTCCGCGCGTCTCGAGCTGCGCCCAGACGCGTGTGTCACGCAGGCAGTTAACATGGGAACCGAAATAAAAACGGACACGACACGCAGCCAGTGTGTCGCCGGCCTTACAAATCTTGAACGCGGTCATTCTTAGAAGTATCGATACTAATAAATTAAGGAATCGTGACGTTTTTAATTTCCCATTTACTTTTGAAGTATCAGTGCACCGTGCAACAGAGCAAGGTAGGCATCGTACTTCCATATGTCACTCCTCGCGTCATCTTTTTCTACGAGTCGTGGGCCACTTGTGCTCGCACATGCAGCCATCTCGCTGTAGTGTTTTGTCACATGACACTGACAGCGGCAGGTTCTTTGCTGCGTGCGTCAGGAAAAAAACACAGACGTCTATAGGGAGGCGTTTTTTTTTTTTTTTTTTTTTTTTAGTATCGATACTGATAAATTTAGGTATCGTGACGTTTTTCATTTCCGAGTATCGCGATACTTTTGAAGTAACACTATTCCAATCATTCCAATACCATGTACATTTCCAAAAACAATACTATGATACTTTTAGCTAAAGGAGCTGTATGTAAGAAATGTATTTCAATTAATCATAAAATGGCCCTGATATGTCACTAGACATTAAGAAATCATGTTCATTTCAAATACTTATATCACTGACAACAGTAGTACGGCCAGGATATTGTCATTTAAAAAGTGAAGTTGTAGCCCTCAACTGATGTTGATGTTGTCATCTTGTGTTTTGGCCTGAAGCGCCACCCTCCACCTATCTACCAATCATGAAGTCATTAGTGTTTCGGCATCCGGGTTGCCAGCTCTGCTCTAGTTTCCACAGCTACAGCTACAAACGTTCCTGCTGGATCCTGCAGCCTAGCTGGCAACCTCGAGTCAGGGGGGAGGGGGAGGGGATACACCGCTCTACAGTAATTTGAAAGTGATTGCAGTACCAGTTTTGGCCACAAACTTACATACGGCTCCTTTAAATAGACAAAAACTATTTTGTGCAATGCATTTCCTTTTGAGTGAAAGTATGGCTGTAATATTCAGACTTCAGGACAGGCATCAACATGCTTATCTGAGATGTTTTCTGCACAAACAATTCAACCAGACCCATGATGGGCCCTTTAAAATATTTTAATCTCTACTGTGCAAAAGCATTGGAATAAACAACCTGGAGATTTGAACAAACTATTACCTAATGTAGTAGATTAGTATGTTTATTAAAAACGCATGCCTAAAATACTTTTATTGCATGCGTCACAGATAAACTCTTAGTTTAATGCATGCAAGTTGAACTAAAAATCTTCCCAAACTCACCTGGAATCTGCACGTAAAGAGACGCAAAGGCAAACAAATAAATAGCAGAAAGGCACCACAGGAACATGTGCCTCGGCAGTCTTATATCTCCCATTTTTTGTATAACAAACTCCAAAAGGAAACAGTTGGGGTAACGTTAGGAATCTCCTCAAGATGGAGATCAGGAAGGTTTGAATGCAGAGGACTGACTGAGCGACACGTCTGACACTGCACAGGAAAACAGAAGCGCGCTGGCTGCCAACGAATCCTACTATGGCGAAGATTTGGCTTATGAATATTAAGTACGTCACGCTCGGGGAAGTCCAATTGATTGGCTGACCAGGTATAAGATAGTAAGTTGACGTTACAGGACTGTCGAATTAAAGGGATAGTTCCCCCCAAAATAAAAATTCTGTCATTCATTATTTACTCAACCTGATGTCGACTTTACCGCACCTGCCCCTTTGCCCCTTGGTGCCCAAAGTGCCCTTTTGTCAAAGTAAAATTTCCTCACATTTTTTTAGTAATTAAAGGCCCTTTTGTGAATGCCTGCCCATGACCAATCTAAATATTAGTAAAATGTATGAATAATAATTTAGCCGTAAATAAAATGACCCACATGATGACCTTTCACCTGACGACGACGACCTCATTCGACCGGGACGATTCCTCACGCCGCACGCGCATTTTTTTTATTACCAGAAGATATCTTCAACACCGCGGCAGCTGGTAAGTGGTGTTTCATTCTCAGCGAAGTGATTTTAATGTTTATTTACTTATTATTATTATTTTACAAGAACGATGTGAAGAGAGCTTGCAGATGTTGTTTATATTGCTGTGTGTAGCCTGTAGAAGTAAGTTAACGTTAGCTTGCTGTTTGAGGGAGAAAAGTTTCACAGGCGTCGAGGGGTCTGGTCTTTTTTTATGTTATTTGACTAAACTATTATTATTATTACAGTATTTATTTTTAAAAACGTAGAGTGTCTTAAAAATAATTATCACAACACTGGTAAGGTTTATAATGATTTTCTCATTCTCTGAATTATCATTATAAAAATAAAACAATTCAGAACAGGATTAAAATATAATTATATTTTAAATATGACAACATCAACAACAAAATTCTACAATAGCAACAGTAGTGTTTACAACAGCAAGACTACTTTAACCTGTAAACTCAATAATATATCTCTGGAAATATATTTAAAAATATCAATGTCAATATAAAATGAAAAATATACCTGACCTGACCTGACATAAAAGTGCAGTGTGAAGGAGATGTGAACCTAGTAGATTTCAGGAAAAGGTATTGAATGTCATTTTGTGTTTGTGTGTGTGTTCTGCAGTGCAAAGATGCCTTGCAAAGAGAGGATAAAAAAAAAGAAAAAAAAAAAGAAGGAGCTGCTTGAGGCAGCAAAAGGCAGTGGATCCCTATCCAGCTGGTTTATGAAGAGCACAATAGGTAAGAATAACACATGTAGCCTGTCATTTGTTTACATTGCAAAGGTGTTCAATTTTAGACAACAACATCTACAACAGTAATAATAATATTAATTACTATATTCCAGTGCATCAGTTCTTTAATGTTTTGTATCAATATTTAAGGTGCACTTATTGATTAGGTGCAAGAGTAGTAGTGATGGTTAAAATAATAGTTTAATGCTGAAATAGTAAATTGTGCCTTGTTCCTAGATGGACAGAGTGGAAAGTAATAGATCAAATGAGGAGTTGGAGATAGAGGAAGAAAAAGAAGGAAATGTAGAGGCACAAGTAACAGAAAGAGAGCAGGGAACAGCAAGCCAGGAGACAGAGGCTGGTGAGACAGAGGGAAATGTAGAGGCATAAGCGACAGAAACAGTGCAGAAAGAAGCAAGCCTGGAGAAAGAGGCTGGTGAGAAAAAGGAAAATGTAGAGGCATGAGCGACAGAAAGAGAGCAGGGAACAGAGAGCCAGGAGAAGGAGACAGATGCCAGAGAGAGGCTATTTTCAAACCTATTTGGACTACAACACCCAACTGACCCTTCCCACGTCCTACAATTCAACATAAAGTACAATGAGGCCTTTATCCAAATGTATGATAATATTGGACCCTGCCAACCAGTACTGTCATTTCCAAAGAATGTAGAGGGACGGTCATTTCAGAAGAAGTGGTATGAGAACAACCCATGGCTAGAATATTCTACTAGCACATCAGCCTTGTTTTGCTTCAGCTGTTGTCTTTTTTTAAATGATGAAAAATACAAGTGTCACACTAACTAGAAAACTGTAGGATTAAATCGCTGGAGGAAGGCTTTAGAAAAAATGAAAGAGCACTGTGCCTCAGAGGCTCACATGTGTGGTATGGTGAGGTGGACCTCATTCAAGAAAAAATTACTGGAGGCAGCATTTGAAGTGGGTGACCTTGAGTCGCAAGCTGCAAAAGACAAAGAGAGGGAGAGGAACAGAGAAGTGTTGTCGCATCTGATTGCCATTACTCTTTTCCTGGCAAGACAGGCATGTCTTTCAGGGGAGATGATGAGAATTCATCAAGCCAAAATCAAGGGAATTTCTTAGAGTTAGTGGAGTTGTTCAGCAAGTATGACAGTGTATTAAATACCCAAAAAATACCTCTTGTCTCGCTCCTCTCGAACAGAACCCAGAATGACTTAATCAAAGCTTTGGCAATATCAGTAAAACGTGTCATCGGAGAAGAAATTCAAGAGAGCAAAATCTTTTCGATACTTCTGTATGAAATGACAGATGTGTCCCACACTGAACAGGTTTCTTTTGTTGTGAGATATGTACACAACATGAAAATAAAGGAGCGATTCATTCAGGTGTGCAATGTGCATTCAACAAGCGGAGATGCTCTTGAAAACCTTGTGATGGCTCTACTGGAAGAAATTGACTTGAAAATAGAAAACATCCGGGATCAAGGTTATGATAGAGCTGCAAACATGAGTGGGCACTATAAGGGACTGCAGTCAAGAATTCTAAGGCAAGATGTTTTAGTGCAAGATATTATAGCCAGCACAGTGCTCAAACGACAAAGTTTGGATTACTACAAAAATGCAGAATTCTTTTATCCGACCAGCTTACATTCCGGGGAAAGGAAAACACAACTGCCTACATTCATAAGGATAAGAGAGAAAATACCTCTTCTGGTTCAAGAATCTACTTGCTGCACTAACTGCCACAGACTTTTACAAAGGATTGCAGTTCTTGAAACAAAGTTACTTACGGGACCACCAAACCAGACAGAACACACAACAGAGCTTCGTCACAGACACCCTCAGCATGTAGCCGGTGAGTCCCATTAAACTAGTGCTCCTCGACAGGCCATACTGTGTGTAGAGAAACAAGCCGATCGACTTACAAATCGATGGCACAAACAGGGAGCGAGACCCAAAGGCACTCGAGACATCAGATTGTCACGAGCATCACATATTGCCGCAGTAGCATCCTCTACCCCAGATACAGCTCTGACAAGGATTGCAAACACTGGTCTCCTACCACCGCCTATACCTCTGGAGAACA
The DNA here is from genome assembly GCF_963993115.1 of Abramis brama. Classification (NCBI taxonomy): domain Eukaryota; kingdom Metazoa; phylum Chordata; class Actinopteri; order Cypriniformes; family Leuciscidae; genus Abramis; species Abramis brama. The sequence goes on from NC_139971.1 coordinate 26,828,393, forward strand.
GATTTGAAGTACTAATGAATGTAAATGAGGAATCCCCAAATGTGATGAATGTGATCGAACACAGACTGAATGGGCCAGTAGCTAACACTGATGCTAACTGGCACTCAAGGTCGAGCAGACAGCGGCACTCAGCTCAGAGCGCAGCCGAGCCCAGGACTCTGATAGTGGGGGACTCCATAATCAGAAACATTAGCAGCAGGGATACAACTACGTGCTGCCTTCCACAAGCAACAACTTCTGATGTAAACAAGGAACTTCAGAACATTCTGATGAAACATAAGACTGCAAAACGACTCATTGTTCATGTGGGGAAGAATGATATTCATAAAGAGCAGTCAGAACTCCTTAAGAAGGATTTCAATGAACTTTTTGAAACACTTAAAAGACTTAAAGTTCAAACATTCATCAGTGGTCCACTCCCAGCAAGAGGAACAAACAGGTTTTCACGGTTGCTTGGGCTTAATACATGGCTGCAAAAAACCTGCAATATAAAAGGAGTGAACTTTATTGACAATTTCAATCTTTTCTGGAGTCAGAGACAACTTTTTCATCGGGATGGCCGTCACCCAAACAAACTTGGTTCAAGAGTGTTAAAGGACAATATCTACTTCTCCCTCAATCATCCTTCTGCAGTGTGTGCCAATCAACTCAATCTGAATGGCACACACACACCTGGACACAGTATGAATGACGACGGGACTTCACTTCAGCAGCAAAATGGACATGCGGTTGACATATCACACAAGGACAATGATAACACCACTCCGCCACAACAACCTCTGCTCCCACAGAGCTCACCACAGACAGACATATTAGAACTGCTCGAAGATTCAGCACCCAAGGACGACTTCCTGGAAAACAGCCAGGGAAGCCAGGACAGCATATTACAGCCTCCGATAACACCAGAGCAACAGCCCCTTTCACCAGACAATTTATCCCTCTCTCCAGCATCGCCACTTCTGTGCTTCTCACAGAAAATGGAAGAACTGGTGTATGCTGGAACCAAACTATCCCACTCTTTTGCTGCAAGCCCCCAGATATCAACCAAAAAACGGCAGGCACCGCAACCACCAAAGCCTGCGGGCCCATATGGTAGGACAAAAAGTAAGACTTGTTAAGTTAGCACTTTTAAACATCCACTCACTTAAAAATAAATCACTTCAACCTGGATTTTATGCTTCTAAATGAAACCTGGTTAGAAGACAGCTGCAGTGCAACAGTCCTCAATGAAACATCCCCTCCTAAGTTTACTTTTATGAGTGTCTGCAGAGCTGTTAAGAGAGGTGGGGGTCCAGCTGCTCCGTGTAAAGATATCTTTCAATGTAAGCAAATATCATTTGGGAATTACCCGTCTTTCGAATATCTGGGTATTGTTTTAAAAGGTGCTCCACGCATTTTACTTATTATTTACAGGCCTCCAAAATACTCTCCAGCCTTTGCTGAGAACTTTACAGAACTGTTATCAACAATTACCTCAGAGTTTGACTGTTTTGTCATTGCTGGAGATTTTAACATCCACATAAATAATGCAGAAATCAATATGGCAAAAGAAATCAAAACTGTTTTAAAAACCTTTGATCTGACTCAGCATGTACATGGACCCACACACAATCGTGGACACACTCTAGATTTACTTATCAGTAAGGATCTAAACATTTCATCGATTGTTATTAAGGATGTAGCACTGTCTGATCATTTCTGAATTTTCTTTGATATATTGATCTCTCCTGCCTGAAGGATTCAAATTTAAGAATCTATTTCAAATATGCTTCCTTACATAACATCACGGTAAAGAATATTGTATTTAGTGTTTAAGGGTAAGATAATGATTCTGCTCAGCAAAGTTGCCTTTCCTGTTTTCTCCTCATTGTCTTTAATGGCTCTTTGAGTCCCAGTATCACTCAGAACTGATGGGATTAGCACACGAATGATTCACTGAGAATCTCACCTTTTGTTCTGCAAATGGCTTTTGGACCCAAATGGCCCTTGGAGCCTTATGCTGATTGAATTAGGATTGGCTAGACCCTCAGTCTAGGGTGTTACCTTAACCTGTATACTCATTTACATGCTTTGTTTGAATTTGTCTCCACCCACAAAAGTCCCTCCTCCTAAAATGCCTATAAGATACCATGTAAAGTTATGTTAGATTAGATCATGTTGGAAGTTTCTACAGCCGCATACAGTGGAGTTCTCAATAAAGAACAACTTCTGTTGAACGCGATCCCAACTGTCTCACTGGTCTCTGCTTCGATCAAAGAAAACTTTACAACAGATGGTGCCTTGTGACCCGGATGGAGAAGAAGGAAACTCAAAGAACTGAATCTTAAAACTTCAAGCTCAACAAAAGATCTGACAAAGATTGCCAGACTGAATCTTTCCAGCTTCCTCCAGATTGAAAACTTCAAGCTCAAAGATCTCAACAAAGCTGACTGAGTTCCAGACGAATGTTTTCTGTACAACCAAAGAACCATTCAAAGAACCAATGCAGACCAGTACAAATGTTTTCCTCTGCACCGTTCAGAGAAGTAGTTAACAAACAGCTGTAGAGTTTGGTTAACTAAAGATAAGCCTCTAAAAAGTTTTCTTTTAGAGATGAAATTGATCCTCTGTTGTTGGCAGGGAAGATTAACAGTTACATGTTATTATTGTGTGTATGCTCTTGCTAGAAGAAGACCTTTGTAAGCTAGAGAAGATTTAGCCTCATGTGCTAATAAGATTGTACCCTCTGTTTGCAAGACAGTAGAGAGAAGTTTTTTTTAGTGTTTGTTTGTGGTAACAGAAATTCACAAAATGTTTAGGAAAAGTACTAGACAGATTGCACCTTTTTGGACAGATAGTGAATTCAAGTCTTTGTTATCAGAGCACATGGACTCCATCGTGACTGAGAAAGTCAGATTGAATTTAACAAAGAAATTTGGCATTGATGCCGACAAAGTGTGGTCAATTGAAGATTGTAAGAAGGTACTAGGAGTAAGTATTCGCAAGAACGATGTGAAAGCCATTATCTGTTGTCACAGAGAATTTAGCTTATCCATTGCACAAGAACAAGCTCGTTGTATTGCTACGTTAAACGATCAGAACAAACAATTGCAGACTCACATGTCCTGTCTCAAGACAAAGGTGGGCCATAACAAAGCCTCAACCAAATGTGATTTAGAAGACCAACAGTCAGATGAAAGCTATCCTGATTTACAGTCTTTTGATAGAATAGAGGACAATGTCAATGCAGATGTAAATGCAGTTGAAGTGTGCGTAGCTAGACAAAAGCCTCAGGGAAAAGGTGTTGATACAGTTTCATTTGCAACCCCCATATTGCAGCCACAAGCAGTCAAAACATCTCTAGGACCTAAAGATATCGAGAGAATTGCTGAAAGTTTGCCATCAGTGCAAAGACATTTTTCTGAATTTAGGAAAGCATTGATCAGTAAAATGCGTCTTTATGACATGTCGTTGGCAGAAGTTACACAGCTGATATCACAAATTCTAACTGAATCTGAATTCAACAGTTTTGAGTCTGCTGTTACTTCCGAACTGCAACATGTCAGTAAAGGCGATTTGAGAGAAGGTGTTTTGAAAATCCTAAAGAATATCTTAGGACCCAAAATCGCTTGGTCGAAAATTACTAATTGTGTACAAAAGAAGGGTGAAACTGTTTGTGAGTACACAGAACGATTCTGTCAGGTAGCTGCAGTGTACAGTGGAATTGCAGACATGCCAGAGAAGGTGTTAGGTGATAATGGCCCTTTGGTTCGCACATGGTTTCATTGTCTTTTGCCAGAACACAGAAAGGCGTTGCCTTACTTAAACATCACATGGTGTACGAGAACCCTGGAAGACAACTTGGACAGTTTAGCTATTTGGGAAAGAGATTCTGATGTCAAAGAGAGAGTAAGAATTGCAGCAGTTTCTGTTAAGGTCAACTCAAAGAAGCCAAAGAAACGCAAAAGTCCTAGAGAAGCCAGTTGTTCTTACTGTGGCAAGCACGGACATTTTGGAAAAGAATGTAGGAAAAACAAAAAGAACTTTAAAGAAGTTAACAAGGTTAATCAGCTTCTGCTTAGCCTGCTTGATATTCTGAAGCAGCCCCTCCCCTCCTCGTTAAACTCGTGGGGCAACTTGATACGGTGTTAACCATTTAGGCTGTGAGTGCTTAATCTCCCCAGTAACTTACAACAAAGATGAAAGACTTATTGACTGTCACAGCCTTTGTTTGGGGGACATTCAGTATGCTCACAGCCTTAAATGTTATACTGCAGAACATTACAATCAGACACCATCCTCTGTTAATGATGTTTATTAGGACTGATGTTTCACTGGAGAATGGAAATGTGCCAATTTTCTCACACACTGTACAGTGTGTACACAACACAGGGACAGAATAGGACACGGACAAGTGAGGTGCCCTGGGAAGAACTGAACGCAACAGGCGTTCGGGGGTGAACCCAGGGTGAAGACACTACCTCATAGGCCTTTCCCGATTTAGTCCATCCTTACCTCACTGGTCCATAGGTGTCGAATAAAATAGGGAAAGAATGAAACGACAACAGTAGACTCTGAAAACGATAGAACCATAGTGTTTAAACTGCTACAACCGTAGTGTTTTGAAGAAATACTGCTCTCTGTTTTTCTGTTTTCTGTCTTACAGTGTGCAGATAAAACTTGATGGCTTTTTCGAGATCCATATGCAACGACCGTCTCATCTGCGTATGAAGCCCCAACCTCAAGAAGACAACCAGACCCACTGCTGAACGAACTATCACAAGAGAAAATGAAAAATCCACAACGCAGAGAATTCACGGACCCTAAATTGCATGTTTGTTTCTGTGTCAGCATGCAATTACAGATGAACAACACAGAGCAAGTTATATGTGCCTGTAACTTACACCAGTTACAAGAATGAACTTTGTGTCTAAATTTGTATTTTTGTGAGAGTTTTTAAGAACTCTCAAAGAGGGGACTGAAGGATTCAAATTTAAGAATCTATTTCAAATATGCTTCCTTACATAACATCACGGTAAAGAATATTGTATTTAGTGTTTAAGGGTAAGATAATGATTCTGCTCAGCAAAGTTGCCTTTCCTGTTTTCTCCTCATTGTCTTTAATGGCTCTTTGAGTCCCAGTATCACTCAGAACTGATGGGATTAGCACACGAATGATTCACTGAGAATCTCACCTTTTGTTCTGCAAATGGCTTTCGGACCCAAATGGCCCTTGGAGCCTTATGCTGATTGAATTAGGATTGGCTAGACCCTCAGTCTAGGGTGTTACCTTAACCTGTATACTCATTTACATGCTTTGTTTGAATTTGTCTCCACCCCCAAAAGTCCCTCCTCCTAAAATGCCTATAAGATACCATGTAAAGTTATGTTAGATTAGATCATGTTGGAAGTTTCTACAGCCGCATACAGTGGAGTTCTCAATAAAGAACAACTTCTGTTGAACGCGATCCCAACTGTCTCACTGGTCTCTGCTTCGATCAAAGAAAACTTTACAACACCTGCCATTGAAGCTAGATCTGTGTCTGTCAAGAAGAGATGCTTAAATGAGAACACTAGTGTGCTATTTATGAAGGCTATATCCTTAACACCAAGCATATCTGCTGACTCTGTTGATTTTTCTCCTTGATTCTTTTAACTCAAAAGTTAAAAGTGTAATTGATGATATTGCTCGTGAAAGTCAGGAAGAAGAGTGGCAGACAAAAAGCACCTTGGAGAAACTCAACAGCAGTGCAAAATATGAGAAGACAATGCAGAAAAGCAGAGCGCATGTGGCGGAAGACAAAACTTGTAGTCCATGATAACATCTACAAAGACAGCATCCATGCTTTCAATATGGAACTAGGCAAAGCTAGACAGACTTTCTTCTCAAATATATAAACGGCAATTTAAACAACACACGCACTCTTTTTGCTACTGTAGAGAGACTGACAAACCCCCCAAGCCAGATTCCCAGTGAAATGCTCTCAGACAGCAAGTGCAGTGAGTTTGCTTCTTTCTTCTCTGAGAAAATCAATAATATCAGAAAGGTGTTCAGCACATCCTTGAGTTGCGCTGGGGTCAGACAGATCAGACCACCTGAGAAAGTAGTTACTATGTCTGATTTCAAAGAAATTGATGGCAAAATTTTGGAAGAAACCGTACAGCACCTTAAAACATCAACCTGTGCTCTTGACACACTTCCCACATCTTTTTTCAAAAGTGTGTTAAACAATTTAGAAGCAGATCTTCTAGAAGTGGTAAATGCCTCACTTCTCTCTGGGACTTTTCCAAACTCCCTTAAAACTGCAGTTGTCAAGCCCCTCCTGAAAAAGAGCAATCTGGATAAAACCATATTAAGCAACTATAGACCGATCTCAAACCTTCCTTTCATAATTCATAGGCAAGGTCATTGAAAAAGTTGTCTTCAATCAGCTAAACAAATTCTTAAGCTCGAATGGATACTTTGACAATTTTCAATCTGGTTTCCGACCACACCACAGCACAGAGATAGCGCTCATAAAGATAATCGATATTTGCTTAAATACTGACAGGCAAATTATCAGTACTGGTACTACTCGACCTAAGTGCTGCATTTGACACTGTCGATCACAACATACTTCTTGACAGGCTGGAAAACTGGGTGGGGCTTTCAGGGATAGTCCTAAAATGGTTCAGGTCATACTTAGGAGGGAGAGGTTATTATGTGAGTATAGGAGACCATAAGTCTGAATGGACATCCATGACATGCGGAGTCCCTCAAGGCTCAATTCTTGCGCCACTCCTGTTCAACCTGTATATTCTCCCAATGAGCCAAATAATGAGAAAGAACCAAATTGCTTACCACAGCTATGCAGACGACACACAGATCTACTTAGCCCTATTATTAGATGCTTTGTTTCCAGCCAGACTTAGGCAAGGCAAGGCAAGGCAAGTTTATTTATATAGCACATTTCGTACACAATGGCAATTCAAAGTGCTTTACATAGAAGAAATTAAAATAATAAAAAGAAATAAGAATAATTAAAAACGGTTTAGAAAAATAGAAATAAAATACAGTACAGTACAAACAGTCGGACGAAACAGTGGCACAGTGCTTATTCAGTAAATGCATAGCTAAACAGATGTGTTTTGAGTCTGGATTTGAATGTGACTATTGTAGGAGCACATCTGATCTCCTCTGGAAGCTGGTTCCAGCTGCGGCTGGCATAATAGCTAAAAGCAGATTCGCCATGCTTAGAGTGAACCCTTGGTATTTCTAGCTGATATGATCCTAATGATCTGAGTGATCTGTTGGGTTTATATTCAGTGAGCATATCTGCAATGTATTGAGGTCCAAGGCCATTGAATGATTTGTATACCAGTAATAATACTTTAAAATCAATCCTAAATTTAACTGGGAGCCAGTGTAAAGACCTGAGGACTGGTGTGATATGTTCATATTTTCTGGTTCTGCTCAGAATCCTGGCGGCAGCGTTCTGTATGAGCTGCAACTGTCTTATGGTCTTTTTGGGAAGGCCAGTGAGGAGTCCATTACAATAATCCACCCTGCTGGTGATGAAAGCATGAACAAGTTTCTCTAAGTCTTGTCTGGAAACAAAGCATCTTATTCTTGCAATATTTTTCAGATGATAGTATGCTGATTTAGTTATTGCTTTGACATGACTACTGAAACTAAGGTCTGACTCTAGTGTCACACCAAGATTCCTGACTTGATGTTTAGTTGTTTGACCCCTAGAGTGAAGGTATGCGTTCACCTTGAGAACTTCATCTTTGTTTCCAAACGCAATGACTTCAGTTTTGTCTTTGTTTAACTGAAGAAAGTTTTGACACATCCAACTGTTGACTTCATCGATGCATTGGCACAGGGAGTCAATGGGGCTGTAATCGTTAGGCGATAGGGCTAAGTAGAGCTGTGTGTCGTCTGCATAGCTGTGGTAGGCAATTTGGTTCTTTCTCATTATTTGCCTAATTGGGAGCATATACAGGTTGAACAGGAGTGGCGCAAGAATTGAGCCTTGAGGGACTCCGCATGTCATGGATGTCCACTCAGACTTATGGTCTCCTATACTCACATAATAACCTCTCCCATCTAAGTATGACCTGAACCATTTTAGGACTATCCCAGAAAGCCCCACCCAGTTTTCCAGCCTGTCAAGAAGTATGTTATGATCGACAGTGTCAAATGCAGCACTGAGGTCGAGTAATACCAGCACTGATAATTTGCCTGAATCAGTATTTAAGCGAATATCGTTTATTATCTTTATGAGCGCTGTCTCTGTGCTGTGGTGCGGTCGGAAACCAGATTGAAAATTGTCAAAGTATCCATTCGAGCTTAAGAATTTGTTCAGCTGATTGAAGACAACTTTTTCAATGATCTTGCCTATGAAAGGAAGATTTGAGATCGGCCTATAGTTGCTTAATATGGTCTTATCCAGATTGTTCTTTTTCAGGAGGGGCTTGACAACTGCAGTTTTAAGGGAGTTTGGAAAACTCCCAGAGAGAAGTGAGGCATTTACCACTTCTAGAAGATCTGCTTCTAAACTGTTTAACACACTTTTGAAAAAAGATGTGGGAAGTGTGTCAAGGGCGCAGGTTGATGTTTTAAGGTGCTGTACGGTTTCTTCCAAAATTTTGCCATCAATTTCTTTGAAATCAGACATAGTAACTATTTTCTCAGGTGGTCTGATCTGTCTGACCCCAGGGCAACTCAAGGATGTGCTGATCGCCTTTCTGATATTATTGATTTTCTCAGAGAAGAAAGAAGCAAACTCACTACACTTGTTGTCTGAGAGCATTTCACTGGGAATCTGGCTTGGGGGGTTTGTCAGTCTCTCTACAGTAGCAAAAAGAGTGCGTGTGTTGTTTAAATTGCTGTTTATAATATTTGAGAAGAAAGTCTGTCTAGCTTTGCCTAGTTCCATACTGAAAGCATGAAGGCTGTCTTTGTAGATGTTATAATGGACTACAAGTTTTGTCTTCCGCCACATGCGCTCTGCTTTTCTGCATTGTCTTTTCATATTTTGCACTGCTGAGTTTCTCCAAGGTGCTTTTTGTCTGCCACTCTTCTTCCTGACTTTCACAGGAGCAATATCATCAATCACACTTTTAACTTTTGAGTTAAAAGAATCAAGGAGAAAATCAACAGAGTCTGCAGATATGCTTGGTGTTAAGGATATAGCCTTCATAAATAGTACACTAGTGTTCTCATTTAAGCATCTCTTCTTAACAGACACAGATCTAGCTTCAGTGGCAGGAGAGATCAATATATCAAAGAAAATACAGAAATGATCAGACAGTGCTACATCCTTAATAACAATCAGTGAAATGTTTAGACCCTTACTGATAAGTAAATCTAGAGTGTGTCCACGATTGTGTGTGGGTCCATGTATATGCTGAGTCAGATCAAAAGTTTTTAAAACAGTATTGATTTCTTTTGCCATATTATTTTCTGCACTATCTATGTGGATGTTAAAATCTCCAGCAATGGCAAAACAGTCAAACTCTGAGGTAATTGTTGATAACAATTCTGTAAAGTCCTCAGCAAAGGCTGGAGAGTATTTTGGAGGCCTGTAAATAATGACAAGTAAAATGCGTGGAGCACCTTTTAACACAATACCCAGATATTCGAAAGACAAGTAATTCCCAAATGATATTTGCTTACATTGATAGATATCTCTAAAAAGAGCAGCTAGACCCCCACCTCTCTTAACAGCTCTGCAGACACTCATAAAAGTAAAGTTCGGGGGGGCTGCTTCATTGAGGATTGTTGCACTGCAGCTTTCTTCTAGCCAGGTTTCATTTAGAAGCATAAAATCCAGGTTGTTTGTGGTTATTAAGTCGTTGACTAGAAGTGATTTATTTTTAAGTGAGCGAATGTTTAAAAGTGCTAACTTAACAGTCTTACTTTTTGTCCCCACAGCAATATTAGTTTGACGTGTAATAGGCACCAGATTAGTTGGGTTTGCTGTGCGGCTATTGAAGGCCTTAGACTTTCTATCTTGTAATAGAACAGCAATAGAGAAAGATACAGGCACACTGGGTTCCCGCTTGTTCTGTAAACATTTGAGAAAGTTACTGTTATCAGAGCGGGGACCCGACACATATCACTGAGAGGTGGTATCAGTTGTTTTTGGTTCACCTCGAGCAGATGGAGGAGGGTGTGGGCCCTGGCGTTGTGGCAGAGGCTGAAGAGCTCTCACAGGAGGGGGAGGGCGAGCTGGGCCCGCAGGCTTTGGTGCAGGCTTTGGTACGGGTGGTTGTGGTGCCTGTCGTTTTTTGGTTGGTATCTGGGGGCTTGCAGCAAAAGAGTGGGATAGTCTGGTTCCAGCATGCACCAGTTCTTCCATTTTCTGTGAGAAGCACAGAAGTGGCGATGCTGGAGAGAGGGAAAAAGTGTCTGGTGAAAGGGGCTGTTGCTCTGGTGTTATCGGAGGCTGTGATATGCTGTCCTGGCTTCCCTGGCTGTTTTCCAGGAAGTCGTCCTTGGGTGCTGAATCTTCGAGCAGTTCTAATATGTCTGTCTGTGGTGAGCTCTGTGGGAGCAGAGGTTGTTGTGGCGGAGTGGTGTTATCATTGTCCTTGTGTGATATGTCAACCGCATGTCCATTTTGCTGCTGAAGTGAAGTCCCGTCGTCATTCATACTGTGTCCAGGTGTGTGTGTGCCATTCAGATTGAGTTGATTGGCACACACTGCAGAAGGATGATTGAGGGAGAAGTAGATATTGTCCTTTAACACTCTTGAACCAAGTTTGTTTGGGTGACGGCCATCCCGATGAAAAAGTTGTCTCTGACTCCAGAAAAGATTGAAATTGTCAATAAAGTTCACTCCTTTTATATAGCAGGTTTTTTGCAGCCATGTATTAAGCCCAAGCAACCGTGAAAACCTGTTTGTTCCTCTTGCTGGGAGTGGACCACTGATGAATGTTTGAACTTTAAGTCTTTTAAGTGTTTCAAAAAGTTCATTGAAATCCTTCTTAAGGAGTTCTGACTGCTCTTTATGAATATCATTCTTCCCCACATGAACGATGAGTCGTTTTGCAGTCTTATGTTTCATCAGAATGTTCTGAAGTTCCTTGTTTACATCAGAAGTTGTTGCTTGTGGAAGGCAGCACGTAGTTGTATCCCTGCTGCTAATGTTTCTGATTATGGAGTCCCCCACTATCAGAGTCCTGGGCTCGGCTGCGCTCTGAGCTGAGTGCCGCTGTCTGCTCGACCTTGAGTGCCAGTTAGCATCAGTGTTAGCTACTGGCCCATTCAGTCTGTGTTCGATCACATTCATCACATTTGGGGATTCCTCATTTACATTCATTAGCACTTCAAATCTGTTCTCAAGATGTATAGGCAGTGGTAGAAGACCAGTGTTTGCAATCCTTGTCAGAGCTGTATCTGGGGTAGAGGATGCTACTGCGGCAATATGTGATGCTCGTGACAATCTGATGTCTCGAGTGCCTTTGGGTCTCGCTCCCTGTTTGTGCCATCGATTAGTAAGTCGATCGGCTTGTTTCTCTACCTGTCGAGGAGCACTAGTTTCATGGGACTCACCGGCTATATGCTGAGGGTGTCCATGACGAAGCTCTGTTGTGTGCTCCGCCTGGTTTGGTTGTCCCGTAAGTAACTTTGTTTCAAGAACTGCAATCCTTTGTAAAAGTCTGTGGCAGTTGGTGCAGCAAGAAGATTCTTGAACCAGAAGAGGCATTTTCTCTTATCCTTGTAGGCAGTTGTGTTTTCCTTTCCCGGAATGTAAGCTGGTCGGGTAAAAGAATTCTGCGTTTTTGTAGTAATCCAAACTTTGTCGTATGAGCACTGTGCTGATTTGCTGAAGTTAAAATTAGGTGATAAAAGGAAATAAAATATAAAAATATAGGAGATAAAATGTAAAAGCGATAGAGCAAAGCGCGGAGCAGTAAGCAAGGGCGTCCGAACAGTAGCTGAGCAGGACTTAGAGAAACTTGTGCATGCTTTTATCACCAGCAGGGTGGATTATTGTAATGGACTCCTCACTGGCCTTCCCAAAAAAGACCATAAGACATTTGCAGCTCATACAGAACGCTGCTGCCAGGATTCTGAGCAGAACCAGAAAATATGAACATATCACACCAGTCCTCAGGTTTTTACACTGGCTCCCAGTTAGATTTAGGATTGATTTTAAAGTATTATTACTGGTATATAAATCATTCAATGGCCTAGGACCTCAATACATTGCAGATATGCTCACTGAATGTAAACCTAACAGATCACTCAGATCATTAGGATCATATCAGCTAGAAATACCAAACTTTAACTTTTGCACCACAAAAACAAATGCGCGTCCCATCATTGCCTATCTCATCTAGTACGCGATATCACAGTTTGACATGTCTGTCATTGGAAAGATCCATGTGGTGTCATGAATAATTAAGAGAAAGTGTCTTCTCATTGGATAAGAAAACTCAGTCTCATGAATAATTATGAGACACCGATGAGTCATCAAAGTACTATAGTGCTCTGATGAAGATGAAGATTTTAAACCTGGAAGATGAAAATAGCGGAAAAAAACTAAAATTTAACCATTTTCCCCCTACTATTAAATCTAACAGATGCTAATATTGTCTTCAACGGTGTTCAACACACATACCTCTGTTAAAATGTCAGAAAATTTGGTTTAGGGTTTCATGACCCTTTAATTGAAAGTATATTCACATAAAACTCTGACATTCACAAAGTATGGTAGCATACAGGTACCAAATGTCAATATGAAATGTAACATGCCAAATGGCAATTCAATGTGTAAAATGGCAATGTATTTCTGTATTTATATTTACATTTTCTATACGATGTGCAAAATCTGGAGCAAAAAATTATTCAAAATTAATAATATAATAATTTGCATTACTACACTAGCTTTAACATAAAATTAAAACATACATTTGAACATTTTATAAGTTTAAAAATTAAAATGTATTACAGAAATTAGATGTTTAAAATGTTCAGGCAAATATTGTAGCAAAATTATAATTTAGGTTATTTTTCCTAGTTCCATTTACACTCAAAGTTAAGGCACTTGATACAATGATTGACAGGGCAGGGCGGGGCGGGGCGGGATGTGATCGGTTCGGAATCCTTTTTTTAAATCTACATTGAATTTTGCCACGTTCATCGCGGGTATTTCATAAAAATGCTATCGTAAGTGTCTTAACTGTGAGTGTAAATGCAATTAAGAAAAATAGCATTTAAATTATCATTTTGCTACAATTTTAGCTTGAACATGTTAAAGGGTTAGTTCATCCAAAAATGAAAATTCTTTCATCAATTACTCACCCTCATGTCATTCCAAACCCTTGAGACATTTTCGTTTTTCTTTCGAACACAAATGAAGATCTTAATAATGAAATCTGAGAGCTTTCTGACCCCCCATAGACAGCTAAGCAACTACCACTTTGACGCTTTAAAAAGTTCCTAAAGTGATCGTAAAACTAATCCATATGCATTGAGTGGTTTAGTCTAAATTTTGTGAAGACATGATCGCTTCCTTTATGATGAACAGGTTGAATTTTGAATGTTCTCACGTGTCAAGCATGTTCGGTTGAGCTTCTGTTTATGTTCGCTGATCAATGTTTAAATGTGAAGAAAAGACTAAATTAAATCTGTTCATCATGTAAAGCAATCATGTCTCTTCAGAAAATTTGAACTACGGTAAATTGCTCGATTCAAATGGATTGGTCTTACTATCTCTTAATGAACTTTTTGAAGCATCAAAGTTTTAGTTGCATAGACTGTCAATGGGGGGACCGAAAGCTCTCAGATTTCATTAAAAAGATCTTCATTTGTGTTCCAAAGATGAACGAAAGTCTTATAGGTTTGGAACAACATGAGGGTGAATAATGACAGTTTTCATTTTTGGGTGAATTATACCTTTAAACATCTCTAATCATTTTTGTAATACATTTTAATTTTAATTTTGCAGAATTTTAAATATATATGTTTAAATTATATGTTACAAGTGTAGGAAATTGCTAATTTAATTATATTATTGAATTTGAATTGTCACTTTGCCCCAAACATTGCACATATGGTATGGAAAATGTAAATTTAAATAAGAAATACATTGCCATTTTATATATTACATTGCCATTAAATTGTGTTTTTTTGCTAAAACAAAGCAACTGCATCGCTTCATAAAATTGTTTAAACCACTTAGAGTCACATGGATTACTTCAATGATGTCTTTTCTATCGTTCTGGGCCTTGAATGTGTAAGTTGCATTGCTCCCAATGGAAGGACAGAAAGCTCTCAGAATTTCATTAAAAATATCTTCATTTGTGTTCCGAAGATGAACAAAGGTCTTAAAGGTGTGAAATGACATGAGGGTGAGTAATTAACAAAATAATTTTCATTTTTGGGTGAACTAACCCTTTAAGCAAAATTGTCCAATGTGTTGAGGTTGGCTAAGCTGAAATCCGTTATAGAAGCACATTACCTGGATGTCAAACGAGAAGTTGCAGGATTTGTAGTTCACCCAAAAAATGAAACGGTCAATGGGGCCCCATTGACTTCCATAGTATGAAAAAAATAGAAAAAAATTATATGGAAGTTAATGGGGCCCCATCAACTGTTTCATTTTCAATTCTCAAAATATCTTTTTTGTTCAAGTGAAGAAAGAAACTCAAACAGATTTGGAACAGCTTGAGGGCGAGTAAATGACAGAATTTTCAGTTCTAGGTGAACTATCCCTTTAAGTCTAGAGGTCAAATTTGAGCTTGTCATTGGGAGTATAAATGTAATAAATTTACGTCTGTCTTTTCTAATATTGATTCTTCATTTTGTTCAGGAAGAACCGGCTACATCTCAACCCACTGTGCAGATTTTGGGAACTTCTTGACTGGACGTGTCTTCAGTGAGAGGAGAATCTTCAGCAGTGTAAAAATGGAGGGATCTGAAATCGCTGAGCAGTTCAGGTGGAGGATGGTGTTTTAAAAAAAAAGTTAAATAAATGCAAGGGTATTGTGTGAAAAGTGAAAAAAAAACAAGTCTAGCTTTGTTGTAGATGAGAAAATATATTTTATGTACTATAACATTTTAGTATAAGTGCATTTTTAATTCTTTCAAATCTTTTTAAAGAAGTGATATTCTGTTAATTTTGCTAAGTCTTTATTGTATTGTGAAGTCTTTGATGTATTTACACAAAGAAATACTTTACTGTAAGTTGGAACGAAAGTATTCAAACATTCATATGTATTTGATATGTATTTACAGAAATGATTAAATTGAAGCCATCTTGATGAAGTTGGACAAGGAGTTCATAAATGCTGGTGACATCATCATTCATCAGAGTGCTCAATCTGACAGTATGTTCTTCATTGACTGTGGACGGGTGCTTGTGAAGAACGAGGCTTTCCAGATGGAGCTGTGTGATGGAGATCACTTTGGAGGTAAAGTCTGGTCCACATTGCAGTGCTAGTCAAGCAAATTTAGCGCTTTTCAAATACACATTGTTTCAAAGCAGCTTTACAGAAAATCATGTTAATGTTTATAATATCTATAATATCTTGAATAGGTCCAGTCGTAACCAACTCTTTCCACAAACAGAACACACGAGGCTCCACATCTGCATGAATATTCATGTGTCTTTTCTGGTGTGCTTCCAAAATAAATGTCTTGTCACACTGATCACAGTCGAATGATCTTTTTCCTGAGTGAAACAGCAGATGATTTTTTAGACTAGTTGCCCGTGTGAAGCTCTTTCCACACCGATGGCATGTGAAGGGTTTCTCTCCGGTGTGGATTCTCGTGTCTCTTCAAGTTTGATTTAGTTGTAAAGCTCTTTCCACACTGAGAGCAGGTGCAAGAACATTTCTCTCCTCTTCTTTGAGTGTTTTGTTGAGGTTTCTGAAGCTGATGGCATTTCTCCTCCACTTCACTTTGTTCCATCAGACCTAAAACAAACATATTAAATTAGACAATTCAAGATTGAAATAAAAGTAATCCATAGTCTAATATGTCAGTTTTCATCTTAATGTTCCTCATCAGTCATTAAAGAGAATGAAGGAAAACACCAACCTGTTTGTTCCTCTGTATCTTCATCTCTCGTTCTGCGGGGTTCTTCTTCAAACTCCATCTCAATAGTTTCTCCTGGAGTAATTCCTCCTGGAGACTAAAGACTGCAGCCTCTAGCAACTGTCGCTAGAGCACCTATTGAGATCAGAGGAGTGAGGTTTACTCACACAGCGACTACTAGCTGGTCTCCGTTACATATGTATCTGTTTTAATGTACACTCTATGTGTGTGTGTTTCTTGGAAAGCAGTCTGGAAAGGGTCCTTTTTCTTTGTCTAGGAGAAAGTGCCCGAAAGGCTGCTCTGTGGTGTGCGGTGCTTTCAGCCAGAAAGTGGGCATAAATAAACTTTTTATGTAGCTATTGTATATTCTCATTGGCTGGCAGCTACACCAGTTTTCAATGGAACCCCCTTAAAAACACCATCCTGAACAGCCTGACAGGCAATCTGGTAATGAAGGCCTGGTGTCTCCATCATTGCTAAGAAAACATCAGCCTGCCATTTAACTTTTTTTAACCGTTCTGAGAGACGAATTTCTCTGTTTTGTAATGCCTCAGACAAGTCTTTAAGCTCGAGAGAGTGACCAAGATGGCGCTCTGACTATACGTGCTTTGAAGAGCTCCGCAAATTCAAACTAATAATTTGATTTGTAGTGTGGTAAGAAAGACTGTCTATCTATCTTTTGTAGAGTTGGGGTACTCAAACTTGGACTCGAGTCCAATTTTGAATGAACTCGCACTTGTCACGCACTCGGGTGAATTTGTACTCGGACTTGACACGGACTTGGACATTTTGGACTCGGAAAATATTCTGAGTACAGTCGAGTCCGCGTCATGTGTAACAATAAAATCATCATAAAATTGAGATGAGAAATTAATTAATGTCTCCCCGCCTGTCATTTTACTGCACCACACCGGCAGGCAGCAGTAGCATCATCTTATGCTTGCAGACAAAACACACACATCACTCACTGGATATCAATGTGTGGCTAGGACGATGTCTTCAAAGTCAGCAATAATTTGTTTTGCTTACGAAAAACATTTTAGTAAGGAAATTAGCATATCACCACAGAAATGCAGGGACTGTAATTATAGTCCTAATTTAAAATGATTTGCTCTTAATGTAATGCAATTACTTAATGTGATCTGAATTGCAATAACTAGTTAAATAGCTTAAACAAAACTTTGAAAAAAAATGTTTTAGGCACATTAGACAAATACCTTTGTTTTACATTTAACTTCTGTTTTTGAATTAGCAAGAATTGCTAAAATTTTGTCCTTTTTTTGTCCCAGAATAAGAGAGTACCAAAGACAGCAACAACCAACAGATGCTGCACAGCCCAGCATTGCAGGATTTGCAAGACCAGAATTGACCAAACAAGCAGTGCAACTTTATGATGCAAGTTCTCCAAGACAACAAGAAATTCATAATGCCACCATCTGATCTAAGGATCTGCTCATTGGCTGCACTTTACCTGTCAATTGTTGAAAATCAGCATTTCAGACATTTCTTGAAAGTAGTGGACAACAAATACACTCCCATTGCAAGAAAAACAATCACTGAAAAACACATTCCTTTGTTGGTTGATCAGGTGAAGGATTCAATTAAGTGGAAGCCCCAGACCCAATCATCTGTGTCCATAACTGCTGACATATGGTCTGATCGAACCATGCCTGTCCTTCTTCGGTGTTACAGCCCATGGATTAAACCGAGATGGAAATCAGCTGGAGTCCTTTCTTTTAGACTGTAAGAGGTTTTGTGGCAGACACAGTGGAGACAACATAGCCATGGCATTTGACGAGATCATTGATGAATATAACATAGCAAGTAAAGTCAGGTACATTATTACTGATAATGAAGCCAATATGAAGTGTGCATTCAAAGTCAAGCTACCACAGGAAGAGCAGCACAGTGATGCAGATGATGAGAGTCTTTGGGAGGATGTGACCTGGGAAGACGAGACTATCATGGTGAGAACAAGACAAAGGCTTGTCATGTTTTGCACATTCTCTGTAATTAGTTGTACATGATGGAATGAAAGAAGCCAAGGCCTTTTCTTCAGCACTTGCCAAAATGTCAAAATTAACCTCATTACTTCACACAAGCACTACATTTAAAGAGCGATTTGAGGCTAAATTTGGGACAGATAGATCAATTCCTGCAGCTACATCCACACGCTGGAACAGTACATTCAAGCAGCTACAGGCCCTTACAGCACTTGACCATAGGGACCTCGCACAAATTTGCAGTTCAGACATTTTCTTTTTTCAGTTCATGAATGGAATCAACTGAAGGATTTAGGTTCTGTTCTCTTTCCTTTTGCGGAAGCAACAAACCTTACAGAGGGTGAGAAAATGGTCACTATTAGTATGGTGGTCCCCACTGTACTTGATTTAAACACTCATCTGCTCCAAATATCAGAGTCAAGAAGTCATTGCCGGCCACTAGCCACAGCCCTTCGGCAATCGCTTTTAAAGAGATTCTCTGGGATCTTTGTGAGAACCAAAATGGTTGAGCAAAATGGGAAAGAGGACCAGTTCAACCATAATGTCTATTTCTTGGCTACAATGCTTGATCCTCAGTTTGGCCTGAACTGGGTTGATCTAGATGTAACCAACAATGAGAGTCCAGATTCGGTGAAGAAATTCAGAAAGGATCTGAAAAGAACACTCATTTTACACTTACTCATTTTATTCTGAAGCAAACTTCTTATTTGTCTACCATATACTCTGTATACTGCAGAGCATAAAAATATGCAGTAGGCATACAATAATGGTCCTTAGGTCCCTAAAACCAAATAATGCATTTTAACGTGTGCTATTTGTGCATGTTTCATATTTTTCAGATACTTTGACTGCAGAAGTTGAGGCCACAGCAGATGGAGACATGCATTCTGGAGGTGATGCTGATGAAACCACAGATTCTCCTCCTGGCAAATGCCCACAACTTCTAGCTCGCTATCGAGCCCACAAGCACCTGAGCCACTCAGCTAAGGATACATGCATTTCATCTCAGATACACAATTACTTTGATGCCATTCAAGACACAGACACAAATACAGCGCTTGAATTTTGGTCGACAAACAGGGAGAGATTCCCACATTTCTACTCTCTGGTTGTAAAAGTGCTGTCTATACCAGCATCCTCTGCACCAGTAGAGCGTGTCTTTAGCAAAGGTGGCCTCATCGTGAGACCATATCGTGCACTCTTAACTCATAAAATGGTCACAGCGCTTGTATTTCTGAAAAGTAATATGGTCCTGGTTTAGTGCTTGACTGTGCACTATAGTACATTTCATGTTCAGTGTTCATTACAACTCATGTTACAAGACCAGAGAGCTGTGTTCAGAAAGGAGTTTGTTGTTGATTAAGCATAGTAATAAAGCTTTAAGTTTGTTGTTATGACTAGCTGAAAGATTTAAACTCTAGTCTGAGTATTTCCTCAGCCTATTTAAATGTGGGGGAGAGGCATTAAATAATTGAAATGTCAGCTTTAACTGGAGGACAATATAGTGTGATACAATAATAAAACGGGTTCATTTGTATTTTCATGCACTTGTAATATAACTAGATGTACCGCATGGCGGTACAAAATATGACCACCGCTCAGGCCTGCACTGGCTTTCCACAAAAAGAAATGACGTGGAGCAATTTGGCTGTATTGCGTGTTTATGTATATACCTAAAAAAAGTAGTAGTATGTGCATGTCTGTCTGTGTGTGTGTGTTTGTGTATGTGTGTGTCTGTGTGTGTGTGTGTGTGTCTGTGCGTGTATGTATGCGTGCGTACATGTGTGTGCGTGTGTGTGTTTGTGTGTGTGTCTGTGCATGTGGATTTGTATGTGTGTGTGTATGGGTGTGTGTCTGTGCGTGTGGATGTCAGTGTGTGTGCATGCTTGCGTTTGTTTGTATTCCTGCATGTGTGTGTGTGACAGTTAGGGTTGCCAACTTCAGAAAAGGAAAATGCGGGACAATCGTGGTTATTTATAGGAAAATGAGGGACACTCAAAATATTTGTACTGTATCACACAGTGTACGTCATTTCAGTGTCTGCAGTTAAGTTTGTGTTTAAAAGGTTATCAGACATAAACACATTTGTATTGCTTAACCTATTTATGTATTTAATTCTAAAAATAATTTTAATGTCATACATGAAAAAAGTCACATTACAAACAAACCATAGTTCAAAATAACAGCATTTATCTAAAATAGAAAGCTTTTTTAACATTATACACTAGGCTTACAGTTCAAAAGTTTGGGGTTAGTAAGATTATTTTTTGGGGAAAAAAATAAAGAAAGTAATTGCCTACTTTTATTCAGCAAGGATGCATTACATTAATCAAAAGTGACAGTTAAGATAATGTTACAAAAGCTTTCTATGTACTTTCTAAAAGCTTTAAAACATTAATAATAATCAGAAATGTTTTTTGAGCATATTATTCCCTCAGGTAGATTACATGTTCTCTTACGAGAGTTCTCTCGTACTGCGTCTTAGCTAAGACGCTGCGGGAAAAGTCTCTTTTCACGAAATACTGAAGCAAAAAATTATCCTTAATTTTGTAATATTGTAAAGCGCATTTGCAGCAGCATACAGCCATAGGCGAGACGGCTCGCTCGCTCATTGGCTGCTCTGCGGCAACTGCATAAGCCTATCGAGCGAGGGCTGATGCAACATCAGACCAATGAGGGCGCTTTGCGCCCTCCTTGCCACTTCCCGCCGAAACGGGCGTGGCCTAGCCTTATAAAGGTAGCTCGAAAAGGCTGACTCACTTGATTTTTCATCTCTTCAGCGAAGCTCACGCATCGTTGGATCACGAGAGAAGCAACGCGTCGTCTGAGAAGCAATTCAGCGGGACGAGCCACTTGAAGCCGCTGGCCAGCGCCGCCTTCCACTGCCGTACCTGCTGCGCATTCCGGCGCCTATATCCTTCTATATATTTCTGTGTATAATGTGTATTATGTACATTTTACACTAAAAGAGCCGGGCGTCTTTTTCAAGACGCCCCCCTTTCCTAGAGGATCTCGCAGCTCTCGCGCTCGCTGACGGCGACCGCCCTCACTCCGAGCCGATTGCCTATGGTGACTCTGAGGACTCACCTGGCATCCTTCTCCGAGGCTGCTCCTCCTGGAAGCGGACGGTCGGGGTTAGTTTTTCTTTACGTTACAAGAAAAACTACCCTGCCTCTGCGCGTCATTCACCGGCGAAAGGAGAAAAGTGTGTTCGTAGTTACTGGCCCCTTTTCTCTTACATTTCCCAGTTCCCTGTCGGCGACTGGAAATGTCATTTGCAGCAAGCGCACGCCTGCCAGCAAACGCCGAAGAATACATGTTGACGCTCAACGCATACCAAAAGCCTGTATCCCCCTGTGGCTCAGTGGTGGAATGATAGGTTTTAACGCATGGGAGACCGGAGTTCGTTTCCCGGTCTTGCGGCATATATTTATGCCGCCAATGCTCCGCTCTGTCAGTCCCCCGGGGGCGACTGCAGAGGTGTATTTTTGCAGCCAGCAAGCGCGTAGTACCCGCTTGCCTGCAACCGAACACCGTTTCTACGGTTCCCGTGCGTCACTGGCGAAAAGAGAATGGAGTGTTTTAGCCCCGCTGAAACCGGGCGATATCCACTCTTCTCACATTCTGACACTTTTCAGGCGTCTGAAAATGTCAGTATTGCATGTTGTACTACACACATGCCTGCAACTAAGTCGACCCGGGTTCGATTCCCAGGTCCGACGGCAGAAAAATTTATGCCGTCACATACAATTCGCTCTATCAGTCCCCTGAAAGGCGACTGCAGATGTGAATTTTTGCAGCCGACGAGCACGTGGTACAACCCGTGCCCGCTTGTCTGCACACGAAAGCCGTTCTACGGCTACCTAGAAAAATTCCATTGGGTGCCCACAAACACTATGTTTTTGCATGCCTCATGGTTTTTCTATAAAAGAAGCCTGTCCGCATTCGCTCTGCTCAGGCAGACAGTGCGCTCAATGCAGTAAATGTGTCCGCTCTTCCGAGCCCACATTCACTCACAGACATTACATGTCCTACGGGACTCGCCCAGCCCTCCCTCACTCGGTTAAACACCGTGGCGAAGTCGAGTGCGTCTGAAAATGTCGATATTGCATGTTATGCTACCCGCATGCTTGCAAACAAATACTCGCGTTTAACTGAAAGTCAATGTGTCTTCCACTGTGGTCCAGTGGTAGATTCTAAATCTTTCGCGCGGGCGACCCGGGTTCGATTCCCAGGTCTGACGGCAAAAAGTTTTTATGCCGCCAAATACAAATCGCTCTGCCAGTGCCCTGAGAGGCGACTGCAGATATGTATTTTGCAGCCGACGACCACGTGGTACAACCCGTGCCTGTTTGCCTGCACACAAAAGCCGTTTTACGGCTACCCAGAAATATCCCATATGGATGTATTTTCTGGTGTCCCGGCCACGGCCGATGGTGTTATAAATGTAGTGCTGATGCCCAGTGCCCATCGCTACACACAAGCACAGCCCCTCACACGGGGCTTACGCCCATAAATTCGACTCAGGTCGATCGCACACCCAACATAGTAAATGTGCACATTCCCCAGTGCCACAAACACTATGTCACACGTGTCACGTGGTTTCTGTAAAACGAAACCTGTGCACGCTCGCTCTGCTCAGGCAGACAGCGCGTCAAAAGCAGTAAATGTGCCCGCTTCCCGCCCACACTTACTCACAGACAACGAGTCCCACGAGACTCGCTCAGCCCTCCCTCTCTCGGTTAAGCACCGTAGTGGGGTCGAGGACGAGCGCTCTGCCCGCTGTGATCAGCGCGCTCCCCGCCTCGAATGTCACAGGCATAACGCCTACGTTACAGCACGCCCGAAGCACCTCTGTCGCCCAGAGGTTTCGGAATGGGCGCTAGACATTATAAGAGAGGCTACTCGCTACAGTTTTGTCGACGCCCTCCCCGCTTCACAGCGCGCGTCGAAACTACGGTGAATTCAGAAGTAGCACACCTACTTCGTGCCAAAATATCAAAACTGATGAGCAAAGGGGCTATAGAGCCTGTATCTCAAGCTCAAAGCGAAAGGGGGGCTATACAGCAGATACTGTCTGGCAAGAAAGACGGGGGTTTCAGACCCATACTGGATCTAAGACAGCTGAACGAAGCATTAGCGAAACGCAGTTTCAGAATGCTTACAACCAGGAAAATCCTCGCGCATATTCGCAGAGGAGGCTGGTTCATGTCAATAGATCTGAAGGACGCATATTTTCAAATACAGATAGCGTCATGTCACAGGCAATACTTGAGGTTCGCCTTCGAGGGCCAGACATACCAGTATAACAGTCCTGCCGTTCGGCCTGTCCCTGGCGCCTCGTACATTTACGAGGTGCATGGACGCAGCGCTCGCTCCTCTCAGACTCAGAGGCATGCGAGTGCTGAACTATTTGGACGACTGGCTGATTCTGGCTCAATCACGATCAGAGCTCGTGGAGCACAGGGCCATTTTACTCGATCACCTCGAGAAACTTGGTCTCAGAGTCAACTGGACGAAGAGTTCACTGAACCCCAGTCAAACGATCCCGTTTTTGGGTATAGTTCTGGACTCACAGTCTATGATGGCGCGGCTGTTGCCACAGCGCGCGCTGGACATTCAGCGCGCAGCGAGCTCTCTCCGCTGCGGCGCGACCTTCCCGCTCAGGGAATTTCAGAAGATGCTAGGTCTCATGGCCTCAGCATCACCAGTTCTTCAGTTGGGCCTGCTCCGCATGCGCCCCTTGCAGTTCTGGCTGAAAGCGCGGGTACCGTGCAGAGCGTGGGTATCCGGTCGGCTGCGTCTCAAGGTCAATCAGAGCTGTGTTACAGCTCTAAAACCTTGGACAGCGAACGACTGGTACCAATCAGGTGTAAGCCTGGGGACTTCCTCGAGAGTGAAAGTGGTGTCGACGGACGCCTCCACCTCGGGATGGGGAGCGCTGCTCGAGGGCAGACCGTTCTTTGGCCTGTGGTCAGAACGAGAAAAGCTCCGACATATCAACTGTCTGGAAATGCTGGCAGTGGAAAACGCGCTGACGCGCTTTCGTCCCCGAATCAAGGACCATCACGTCTTAGTCCGTTCGGACAACATGTCTGTGGTGTCCTACATAAATCACCAGGGCGGTCTCAGATCCCGAGACCTGTACAGGTTGGCGGAACGCCTCCTGGTTTGGGCTCAGCACAACTTGCGCTCGCTGAGAGCAGTTCATGTGCCTGGGCTACAGAATCTGGGTCCAGACAGACTGTCCAGAAACAACATTCCCACGAGCGAATGGTCTTTACACCCACAAACAGTCCAGCTGCTGTGGGAGAGATTTGGCAGAGCGGAAGTGGACCTCTTCGCGTCCCACGAAAACGCTCACTGCCCCGTGTTCTTTTCCAAGAACGAAAGCGCGCTGTCCCAAAGGTGGCCTCGCTGTCCGCTCTATGTTTTTCCCCCCGTCTCCCTCCTTCCTCAGGTGATAGAACGGGTGAGGGAAACGAAATGCTCAGTGCTGCTTGTAGCACCACTTTGGAAGAACCAACCATGGTTTCCAGATTTGATGCAGTTAGCAGACACTGCCCCGTGGCCAGTGCCGTTGAGGAGGGACCCCCTCTCGCAGGCCAGGGGCTCGATTTGGCACCCTCGACCAGAGTTGTGGTCCCTCCACGTGTGGGCGCTCAACGGTTACCCGCTGATCTCTCAGTGGGAGTGCTAAATACTATCACTCAGGCTAGAGCTCCGTCGACTCGACGGCTCTATGCTTCAAAGTGGTCGGTATTCTCCAGCTGGTGCACAGCTCGGGGATGTTCACCCCTCGATTGTGAGGTGACGGAGGTTCTCTCCTTCCTACAGGAGCTGTTGGATAAGGGCAGAGCCCCCTCCACGCTCAAAGTTTATGTGGCGGCTATCGCAGCGTTCTCTGAAACAACGCATGGTCAGTCAATAGGAAGGAACGATTTGGTCATCCGCTTCTTCAGGGGAGCTAGGAGGCTGAATCCTCCCAGACCTCCCTCAGTCCCTGTATGGGACCTCTCTACGGTTTTGGAGGCCATGAAAGGTTCCCCTTTCGAGCCCATCCAGACGATTAGCCTCAAACATCTGTCATTTAAGACAGTGTTCTTGCTGGCTCTCGCTTCAGTGAAGCGCATAGGTGACCTGCACGCGCTCTCGGTGAGCCCGACGTGCTTGGAGTTTGGGCCTAATGACTCAGGAGTCATACTCAAACCTCAACACACCGTTTCGGGCTCAGGTTATTTCCCTGTCTGCCCTGCCGGTGTCGGAAGAGGAAGGAGACTTAAGTTCTCTTTGCCCTGTTAGGGCTTTAAGAGCTTATGTGTCTCGCTCTGCTGTCTTCAGACAGACTGAGCAGCTGTTTGTCTCGTTCAGTGGACGTTCCAAGGGAATGGCTGTTTCGAAACAAAGCCTATCCAGATGGATAGTTGACGCCATAGCGTTAGCTTACACTTCCAGGGGTCTTCAGTGCCCACTGGGTGTCAGAGCGCACTCCACGAGAGGCGTTGCCTCGTCGTGGGCCTGGTCTAGTGGGATATCCTTACAGGATATATGTATAGCGGCAGGTTGGGCCTCGCCGTCTACATTTATCAGGTTTTATAACCTAGAGGTTCCCGCCTTACAGGCTAAGCTGTTGTCGGTGTAGCTGAATCAGTAGTCTGATTGGAACACTGAGATCGCAAGCGCAGCGCGCTGCCGACTGTCATATGGGCAGTATTGCGTAAGACCCACATTCCCACATTAGTCAGGCTCTTGCCTTGACTATGTGATGTCATATTATCGCGTCTGCGGACGCTGCTATATATGGGGACGGAGGGTTCCCCCTCCTGTTCTAGGACTCTCTGTGAGTCCCTCTAGTGATTGTGCACTGTAAATCCTGGGCTTCGCTTCCAGGTTTATTGGTGTTTCATCCCTGCACGCACGGCGTTTTACATTGGGTTCCCGCAGCGTCTTAGCTAAGACGCAGTACGAGAGAACTCTCGTAAGAGAACGTACTCGGTTACTAACGTAACCTCGGTTCTCTCTAGAAGAGGGAACGAGTACTGCGTTCCCCGCCGTGCGTACGATTCACTCTGGTTCGCTTCGGCGATGAAATAAATCAAGTGAGTCAGCCTTTTCGAGCTACCTTTATAAGGCTAGGCCACGCCCGTTTCGGCGGGAAGTGGCAAGGAGGGCGCAAAGCGCCCTCATTGGTCTGATGTTGCATCAGCCCTCGCTCGATAGGCTTATGCAGTTGCCGCAGAGCAGCCAATGAGCGAGCGAGCCGTCTCGCCTATGGCTGTATGCTGCTGCAAATGCGCTTTACAATATTACAAAATTAAGGATAATTTTTTGCTTCAGTATTTCGTGAAAAGAGACTTTTCCCGCAGCGTCTTAGCTAAGACGCAGTACTCGTTCCCTCTTCTAGAGAGAACCGAGGTTACGTTAGTAACCGAGTACGTTTTCTTGCGTGGCTGGATGTTAGACTCATGAACAATAATCACGTTGTTTGCATTCGCCAAAATTGATTAGCCGAAATCAAAACGTGGACAGTGAAAGGAAATTACCGTTAGCGCGAGACGAGTCCGGCTTGAAGCGGAAGCGACCAGACGGCAGAGGATGTTCGCAAATCAAACAATGATTTGTCTCAAAACAGTGATTAAAAAAAGCTGTGATTGGATGATGACAGGTGTCGGTGATCATTCTCAAGTGTCGTGGTCAGCACTGCTGCTGTTGCTGTTGTATCAGTCAGTGGTTTATCAGCTTGTCAAAAAACGGGACACGGGAGGTCACGCAAGGGACAAATAAATTAGGCCCAAAATGCGGGACGTCCCGCCTAATTCGGGACAGTTGGCAACCTTAGTGACAGTATCATCCTAAACCAGCAACCCTTCGCTCAACAGCACCATCTACAGGCCGATGAGTGTACAGTCACTAAATGTGCACATAAATTAATTTATTTTATACCCCCCCCATGGATGAAATTCTACGAAACTTAGCATACCCCCAGAGGATGTCAAGTTAATCATACACATGAAATATGGTGCAGTTCTGAACATCTCAACTGAAGATAGGGGCGATTAAAGCAGAATAATATTGCATTTTCATTTTTTATGGGAGGGGCGCAAATCACAAATGAGTGATTATGGGCTAGGTTGATGTGGGCCCTTAAGAGCAACATACCATAAAAATGTCTTCATCCTCGGTGCCATGGTTCAGGTAGTTATTTAGGAAAAACTGCATTTTTTGGGTTTGGGGGGGCCCAGCGCGGGGGGGGAGTGAAATTTTTCCGCAAACAAAATTTTTTCCGTAAAAGTCTAGTGGGGCTACATGCCCACCAAATTTCATGTTCCCCGGTGTTTCGGTGTCCCTGGTATCGTTGACGAAAAATTCAGTAGATGACGAAAAAAAAAAAAAAAAAAAACTTTGACAATCCCTATATGACCGCTTTCGCTAGCTACGCTAGCGGCGGTCATAATAAAAGTTCTACATATACCTCTATATCCCTTCTTTTCTTTGAAACCATTTTTGATAGGAAACTAGTTATGTTGACATAAAATAAAAATGTTCAATGGCAATGACAAGATGTAATAGTGGTATTTTTTTATTACATTTTTATATTGCCATTGGTTTAATGGGTAATTACAATACCAATGTACTAATTACCAATTTACAATTTACTAAATACTAATCTTTTTTAATTTAATTACTTTCTGGACTCGGGTGGACTGGACTCGGACTCGGCCTTTAAGAACTCGGACTTGAGTCCAACTCGGCCCCTTTTGGACTCAGACTCGGACTCGGACTTGATGTTTAAGGACTTGGTCTTGACTCGTACTCGACAAAGGTTGACTCGGACCCAAATGTTGTAGAAAGATATTGATAGCTGTATAATTTTAAATTCACGAACATCACTAAGGTTTCCTATTCTTCGCGGAATAAAAAAATTAAATAAAGAGCAAGTTTCTCCAGTCTTAATTACAATTAATGCCTTCTCTAATGCTTCTGGACTCAAACTTAATTTATCCAAGTGTGAAATTATTTGCTTATTTGACAATGTAGAATCTGAAATTGAAAATATACCAGTTAAAAATGAAGTGAAATATTTGGGGATTCATATAACGAAAAATGTAGTAGACAGTTTCTGAATTTTTCTTCATGACTATCCAAAACAAAATATATTTTTATTAGTTGGCTACAAAGAGATCTTTGAGTCTTTTTATCCAAAGCAGATGGATTATCCAGATTTGTGTACCCTTCCCTGTCTTTAGCTGTAGATAATCACACCTCCAAAAATATTGATAAGATTTTTCTTGATTTTACTTGGAATAATAAATCTCACAAATTGAAGAAATATATTTTAGAAGGAGTGAGGGGGGTCTTAAAGTCTTGAATTTTGATGATACTAACAACACGTTCAAAATTAATTGGTTGAAGAGATGCTTGCTTGGGTCAGATTCTATGTGGTATTTTATCCCTAATAATGTATATTTAAAAGGGTAGGTGGGCTTTCTTTTTTGATGAAATGTAATTACTCCACTGGTAAATTACCCACTGAATTGGCTAGATTTCATCAACAAGCTCTGTTAGCCTGGAAATTGGTTTACAACCGCAACTTTTCCCCCCATAAAACCATCTTATGGAATAAAATGAGAAATTTTTAAAAAATTATTAAAATTAGAAATGGATCAATCTTTCTTGATAAATGGTTTAATAAAAACATTTTTTATTGCTGATCTATTCAACTCTAATGGTGATCTGTTATCTTATGAGAGTTTTATGAATATATACCAATATCCTGTACCGTTTAAAGAATTTAACTCTGTTATAAAGGCTATTCCAAATGGTTTAATATGTCTGATGAAAGCTTCCCTTACCCATGAGTCATGTTCTAAACAATTATCCTTGTTATGTTTGGGAGGTGTTTTGCTTTTACAGTGCTATGCATAAGTTTAGACACCCATGCTAAAGTTGACTAAAAAGAGGAATAAAAAAAATCATCTTTTGGAAATTGAACTTAATGCCTTAATTAAAAAAATTAGGAAAAATCCAACCTTTAAGGACACCAATTTTCTTTGTGAATGAATAATGTATCGTAAATAAATAAATGTTCTTCCTTAAAATACAGGGTGCATAAGTCTGTCACCTATGTTAAATTCCCATAGAGGCAGGCAGATTTTTATTTTTAAAGGCCAGTTACTTCATGGATCCAGGATACTGTGCATCCTGATAAAGTTCCCTTGGCCTTTGGAATTAAAATAGCCCCACATCATCACATAGCCTTCACCATACCACCATACCATGCGAATGACGTCAGACAGATATAACGGTAGCCTAGCGGTGCTGAACAGTGTACCATAGGGGAAAAAGGCAGAAAGCCATTGTTTATGTGAACAGTAGATCTAGATGTGATCCGTCCATTTTATAGTCTACTTATATAAGCCTATACAAAAAAATAATTTACCTCAGTAAAACTCTCAGTCCAGCGATGACTTCTCATCCAAAGGGGAGTCCGGCTTTGCACGCGATGGGCACGTACCCCTTGCTTATATACCCTCTGTTTTTTTCGCAGGCTTTGCACTTGGTGTGAAATAGTAACGTTTA